>NW_027172203.1:575000-675000 GCF_036898095.1 Palaemon carinicauda | reverse complement strand
ACCCTAGTTGGAAAAGCAGGATGCTATAAGTCCAGGGGCCCCAACAGGGAAAATAGCCCAGTGAGGAGAGGAAACCAGGAAAAATACAATATTTTAAGAATAGTAACATTAAAATAAATATTATATATATATATATATATATATATATATATATATATATATATATATATATATATATATATATATATATATATATATATACAATAAAAACTTCAATAAAACAAGAGGAAGAGAAACTAGATAGAACAGTGTGCCCGAGCGTACCCTCAAGCAAGAGAACTCTAACCCAAGACAGTGGAAGACCATGGTACAGAGGCTATGGCACTACCCAAGACTAGAGAACAATGGTTTGATTTTGGAGTGTCCTTCTCCTAGAAGAACTGCTTACCATAGCTAAAGAGTCTCTTCTACCCTTGCCAAGAGGAAAGTGGCCACTGAACAATTACAGTGCAGTAGTTAACCCCTTGGGTGAAGAAGAATTGTTTGGTAATCTCAGTGTTGTCAGGTGTATGAGGACAGAGGAGAATATGTAAAGAATATGTCTGTCTATTCGGTGTGCGTGTGTAGGCAAATGGGAAAATGAACCGTAACCAGAGAAAAGGATCCAATGCAGTACTGTCTGGCCAGTCAAAAGACCCAATAACTCTCTAGCGGTAGTATCTCAAGGGGTGGCTGGTTCCCTGGCCAATTCCTACATCGTTCACATACAAAAGATAAAATACTATGGAAAAAAAAAGAGTCCAAAGAAAGAAAGGTAAACGAGAAGAGAAGCATCACATAGTTTAATCAAAAGGTGAAAAGGTGCAGCTTATGCCAAGGTAACCAAATATAAGTAGATTACAAAATGGAACTCCTTTTCTACTTTACTTTACACACACACACACACACACACACACACACACACACACACACACACATATATATATATATATATATATATATATATATATATATATATATATATATATATATATATATATATATATATAACATCACATATTTATCAAAGAAATTGTAACAAGATACTTTTACATTTCTGTTTTTTTCTTTAAAACCCTAAATACGTTTTTATTATTCAGGTGCAAAAGTGACTTACCAAAGCATTTTATATCTTAGAAAATACGAAGAAGAAGACGAAGTAAGGAAAACAGAGGAGGAGGAAGAGGAGGAATTCCCCGAGGAGGGACAGTTCTTGGCTCAGAGCCCACGAATGCAGTTATGTCTTCCTTGACCTTCCAGAGGCCATCGGCCCCTCTGGAGAAGCTAGTGCATTCCATCAGCGGTTCGGCCACACTCTCCTCCACCTCGAGAGATGCATGGCGACTGGCCAGTGTTGCAAGTGGAAAAAATATAATTGTATCCAAAAACGTATCCAAATAATTTGAAATAGCATCCAAAAGGTATCCAATATATTCTCTTTAAAAAAAATGCATTATAGTTAACACTAGAACGACCAAGCGGTCATTTTGACCGCAATTTGAGTTTCGGATGCATAGAGCTATTATAATCTTTCCCAAACAAACATGATACTCATTGACTTTTCCTAACTTTTCATGATATATAATTATAATAAGTGAAAATTAAAATATGCTATAATTCTTTGAGATATTTTTTTGTAATACCTAGAACGACCGAACGGTCATTTTGACCGCTAGGCAGAAATGCAATGGTAATTATGACAAAACGTTTGGTGGCAAGTATTCTCGGCGCCTGTAAGTCTGGCAGCGTCACGGTGTTATTGTTTTGGTCAGTTTCCCCTGCTGTACTAAAGGGTAAACGTGTCGTACAATCGTTCTCTGTCGAATGATGAAATTGTGACATATTTGTCGACACTATCTGAATCCTAGTCTGAAGGAGATCCAATATCTGAAAGTGAAGAAAAGGAGGATATCCCCAATAAAGAAAGTTCACCTGAATCTGATGATTATCATGAGTATAATGAGTGATGAGTATCATGAGTGATAATGAAAACGAACCGTTGTAAAGCACTGTTGCTCTTGCAAACAAGAAGATGCTGTAGATGTGCAAACAACTTGTACTATTATTCTTAGTGGCAAGGATGGAAAGTTATTGAACAGGATCTTGTCAATGCCGGGAGAATTACCGCCGAGAAATACCGGGACATACATCCTTTGCCAAACGTCAAGTTTTTTTTTCTGGACAAGTTCTGAACGTTTTCAGATTATTGATAGATGACTTCATTATCAAACACATAAAAAAAGTGTACAGAAACTGAAACGAGAATGAAATTGAATGATGAGAATTGGAACATATCATTTGAAGAGATTTATGTTACTGTAGGCATTATGTATGCCAGAAAAGTGCTTCCAAAGGGACAATCTGTTGAAAACCTTTGTTGAATAAAATGGCGGCCTCCCTGTTTCCGAGAGACCCTATCAAGAGCACGTTTCAAGGAAATTATGAAATTCCTAAGTTTTGACATTCGATCATCACGATCCATTCGAATGAAAACTGACTAATTTGCTATGATTTCAGATTTTGTGACAGATTCATCAAAAACAGTATTTCTTGTTTTACGCCAAGTGAAAATATAACCGTAGATGAGCAGTTATTTCTAAAAAAATGCAGGTGTCCTCTTACCCAATATACCAAACGAAAGTGGCGGCTGAGAGAAGCTCTTTTCTCAATGCCTCATATCTACATCAAAATATTTCGGACAGCATACCTTCAAGACCCCCCTCTGAAGATATGAAGAAGAACCTGGCCTGCGTGTCTGTCTTATTAGTTTGACCTAAGAAAAATCTTCTCTCCACTGCATCAGAAGAATGAGGCAAAACTAAAAGACAACATAAAATTTGACAGATTTGGGAACAAATGTGTTCTAAGTGTTTGAACTGAACACCAAAACTCAGTGGGGTTATTGGAAGTAGTCAATTATTCTGTGCAGATCTGGTATTATTATTACTACTTGCTAAGCTACAACCCTAGTTGGAAAAGCAGCATGCTATGAGCCCTAGGACTCCAACAAGGAAAATAGCCCAATGAGGAAAGGATACAAAGAAAAATAAAATTCTTAAGAAGAGTAACAACATTAGAATAAATATCTCCTATATAAACTATAAAAAGTTTAACTAAACAAGAAGGAGAAAAACAAGACAAAACAGCGTGCCCGAGTGTACCCTCAAGTAAGAGAACTCTAACCCAAGACAGTGGAGAACCATGGTACAGAAGCTATGGCACTACCCAAGACTAGAGAACAATGGTTTGATTTTGGAGTGTCCTTCTCTTAGAAGAGCTGCTTACCATAGCTAAAGAGTCTCTTCTAACCTTACCAAGAGGAAAGTAGCCACTGAACAATTACAGTGCTGTATTTAACCCCTTGGGTGAAGAAGAATTGTCTGATAATCTATGTTGTCAGGTGTATGAGGACAGAGACGAATATGTAAAGAATAGGCCAGACTATTCTGTGTATGTGTAGGCAGATGGAAAATGAACTGTAACCAGAGAGAAGGATCCAATGTATTGGCCAGTCAAAGAACCCCATAACTCTCTAGTGGTAGGATCTCAACGGGTGGCTGGTGCCCTGGCCAACCTACTACCTACTTAGACTCTTTCTATCTTGGATTGGTACTTCACACTTTAGAATCCAAAAGATGATGGGGGATTTGAATAGGGAAAGCTGAAATGTAGGAATGAAAATTGATCCGAGTAAAACTAAGATAATGTTGAATGAAAATTCAGAGAGACAACAAATAAGGGTTATGGGTGAGCATCCAGAGATCGTTAATGAATATACATACTTAGGACAGACAGCAAGTGTTTCCCCAGGACACGAGACCGAAAATAAAAGTTGGATAAGCAGGGAATGGAGAGCTTTTGGTAAATAAGACGAAAACATAGAAATTGTCTTTACAGACGAAGATTAAATTGAAAATACAATGAAATAAACTTAAAAAGAAAACTAAAAAAGGCAAAACAATATAAGGATAAGGAATATGGATGAGTATTCCCCGTAGATGGAACAGATGTTGCCATTAACAAATTAGGCCCAACATCTGATTAGGCCTACCACACGACGTAGGGGCGAATAAGGACGAGGAGAACGTAGATATAATGTTGGTAGGAATTGCTTGTGTCAACAATATTAAGAAGAAGAGACAAAGCAAAACAAAAGAAGAAGAAGAAGAAGGAATCGAAGAATAGGAAGGATTCCTCTTCTCTAGTCTCCATGGAAAAGGAGCGGTGGGGGAGGTGTGGGCAGCCTGGCGGAGTTCAGCAACCCCTGGAGACTTCTAGCAGACAATTGCTTCGTTTTTACGAACAATTTAGCGTGAGATGATTTAAGGTTTCAGTGTAGCATAATTATGAACGGAGTGCAGTCCCAACGGTCACCCTAATAAAATTTATCAATTTCAAAATGAGATGTATCATCTTTAGATATTTGGCAAATTGAAAAGGACCAAAGAATGGATAGTCGAAGACTACTATCGTTTCCAGAGGCCGTGTAATAGTGTTTTTCCCAAATATCTAACAAACCGGCTTATGAATTTCCATGAAACTACAGCAATGAATGTTTCAAACATTGGCCTAATTTTTGGTGGTACAATGAACTGACAGATGTGCTTAATTAACCCGTTTACTCTTAGAAAAAAAGAGGAACTTCTTCCCTTCCTTCAGAGCGTTTCGAAGAAGTGTTACTTAATCACGTAACTGTGACGCAGAGGTTCCCTCAACACTCCTTCGGTGTTTACACCTATGGCTATCCTAGTACTCCCCCCCCCCCTCCCTTCTTGCCTTCTTTCCTTCATTCCCATTGTTATTAGGCTACCGAGTAAATCCCTGTTAGGAAAGACTGTGTACTGCACATATAAAATGAGCCGGAAGAGCAATAAAATGTTTTATGGTGGTAGATAATGATTAGATGGTTAACACAAATTATCAAACATAATAGAAGAGGTTTAAACCAGGGGTGTGGAATCGCACTGAGAGATATTCTACTCGGACTCCTGCAAATTTTAGATTTGCGACTAAAAAATAAAATAAAATAAACAAGTAAAATAAAAACATTAGTAGAAATAGAAAGCAATTTTTTTCCTTGAGAGTGATGATGAGTAAAATGTATAAGTGTCCATTTCTTGTTTTTTTATTTCATCCCTCATAAATCTATGGTTTCCAGCAATTGGTGATATCATTATTTTGGAAAAGCAAAGCTAATGAATACTTTGATACGAGTATATCAGCTTGGCATGTTGACAATGTCAATGGATTTCTCAAAGTAAGGTTGATTGGTTCATTAATTGAAGTCTGGTATAATTCCAGTGACAAAGTCACAATGATATTTGTCACATACCTTTTAAGTAACAAAAATAGGTACTGGTACTTATAACGTGAATAAATATATAAAACTATAGGTTGAAATATAATAAATCTTATGTATGTATGAACACACCACACACACACACACACACACACACACACACACATATATATATATATATATATATATATATATATATATATATATATATATATATATATATATATATATATATATATATATATATATGATTTCAAAACTTATCAAATGGCCGATGTCAATGCCCTTATATGAAACATCTTTTAGAAGTCTACCTTCTAAGGAATTCAAGCTACTCTCTCTGGTGAAATTGATATGATAAATTATATCAAACAATGCTCTCTGTCATTTTCTTCCTGGCAATTGATGTATCGAGTAACCTGTGTTGTATGGAAGAATGAGTCCTACGGCTTAATCTAAAGAAAACTATATTTCTATTGCTTTACCAACACTCGCTTGAAGTGCGAAGTGTAGGGTTAGCATGGCTTCTTTCGTCTCCTGTCATAAGTCTCATTCCTGATCTTCAATGTAAGTGAGTGGGTAAGATATAAAACGTTAGTCTTGTGTTTAGGTAAAGTCTAAAGTCACGAATCACATTACCAGGTATGCTGAACTTTTACTGACAAAGAATTTCGTATTGCTTGGGGTAGGTCATATGACAATTATCTATTGAGTTAAACAGACGTTTAACAATTCGGGGGATGGGAGGTACAGGGGAAGAAACGTTATAACAACGTCACTGAGGGACGTCATCACTTTAGCGAATGTGTGGGTGGCTAAGACTGGCTTTAGCCTCAGTTTCTTAAGTAAAAAAGTTAATGAAACGTAATTGGCAATGCACAGTATTTCCCAAAATTAGGCCATTGTATGAAGCGCTCCCTGCTTTGATATCATGGAAATCCATCAGTTATTTTAGGAGTTATTTAAAAAAAAAACACTATCACACGGCCTCTGGAAACGATAGTAGGAAGGTTTCCTCTTCTTCGGCCTCCAGGGGTGTAGGCCAAGAGATGGTGGGGGGGGGGGGGGGGGAGTGCTGGGAGCCCAGGTGGAGTCGAGCTTCGCTGTAAGGCGAATTTTTCTTTCCTAAAACGGGACTGGAGTGAAACCGTTGGGACAGAAAACTGATTTGACTAGGAACTGCTTCATTAAATATACGATCAGTAACTGCATTCGTAAGGAACTAAACTTTTTATAAACTACTTATTGATAATAACAACAGCAACAACAACAACAACAACAACAACAATAATAATAATAATAATAATAATAATAATAATAATAATAATAATAATAATAATAATAATAATAATAATAAATTTTTAAGCATTAAACAATATCAAAGGGCTACAGCATTGACATTTTGTGAGGTTTCCGAATAAGAGAGATGGTCTGTTTGGACCTTTGATCTCCTGAAGGAAGATCTTCGGTATGATTAGTTTGAAACACAAACGCAAATGTTATTCCAATTGAAAACTTCGAAAGGTTAGAGGAGTAAGATGCTCTGAAATGGATAAGTAACAACTTCTTTATCAAGAATGTATTACATTGATTAAGGTACTTTTTAAAAGAAAAGTTGAATTTTTGTATATATATATATATATATATATATATATATATATATATATATATATATATATATATATATGTATATATATATATATATATATATATATATATATATATATATATATATATATATATATATATATATTCATATAGACACAAGCATACACAAGTAACAATAAGCAACACGGATACGAGAGCAAACTATATTCGAGAACATTGTCACAAGTAAGAATAAGAAATGTACATTGGCAGGATATAGAATGAGAATGACAGATAATAGATAGACATTAAGAACAATAACAAATTGGGTTCCTAGAGATTGCAAAAGAACCAGGGGAAGGAAGAGAAGTCGATGGATTGACGAGCTAAGAAAATTTGCATAAAAAGACCATAAACAAAATCGTGTCGTCCCAAATGGGAAAAGGAACTGACTCTCAGAAATGTCTATAACTGCAAATTCAAAGACTTTTTATTTGGTTTTAAATAATAATTGCTGAAGTCATCGAAAATCAGTTAGAGTCAAATGGTGATCATTACTTTAGACCAATTGAAATCACTTCTCTAATGATTTCAAAGTAACACAATAACTATATTAATATTCCCAAAAATGCCTGGAGTCTGCATCCCAGAATCATGTGCTTCTGGTGTGAGATTTACTCCTTATTCATTGTAGGCAATTAAAGCACTTGTATCCATGACTCTCATTTCCTTGAAATCACAAACGGACACGAGGAAGAATACCAAATCAGTGCTTTTAGAACAACGAGAAACGTGGACTAATTTCTTGTCTGCAAACAGATCTTGGCTTGCCTAATAAAACCAACAGTTTATCTTTAGACTGGAATAATTATCTTGTAAATAAGATGGTAATATTGATCAGTTTCTGATAAGCCAGACGTCCAAAGAAATTCGGATAAAAATATCAACAGTGCAACAAGAAGAGAAAGACATTATAAAAAGGTTTGTTTTTTCTTCAAACAATATTTGAAATGAACCCACCTCTCTCTCTCCCTCTCTCTCTCTCTCTCTCTCTCTCTCTCTCTCTCTCTCTCTCTCTCTCTCTCTCTCTCTCTCTCTCTCAGCCATATCCATTGTAAAAATGAGACCGAGAATGTGGTTATTGTTAATATCATGAGGTAATTTCTTCAAAGAAGTCAGAATAAACATTGAATGAATGTTTTCTATTAATTTTCCCAAACTTTTTCTTCACTGAATTTATTTACAAACTAACAAAAGACCTTAATTTTTTAAAAATTTGAAATTTATATTTTCATAATTTTTTTTTAATCAAAATCAAACTTCGATAAAATCTACGGTAATTACACTGAAAATTTCACTATGTTTTATCCAAATATGCCTTTTCATTTTTTACCATGTGTTCTTGCTAAAAAGTCAGCTGATTTTTATTTCACCAATTGATATTTGCAATGTACCTTTAATAAATCGTGTTTTTAAGGTAAACAGAGAATTATTGGAATAGAATATATAATAATACAAATTTTTAAGATTCATATACTACATATCCTATAAAATAAACATTTATTATTATTATTATTATTATTATTATTATTATTATTATTATTATTATTATTATTATTATTATTATTATCCGACAATAAATTTAATTTTAAAATCAAATTTTGTATAAGATTGATTTGAATTAAAATTACTAGTGAGAGAGAGAGAGAGAGAGAGAGAGAGAGAGAGAGAGAGAGAGAGAGAGAGAGAGAGAGAGAGAGAGAGAGAGAGAGAGAGAATATATATATATATATATATATATATATATATATATATATATATATATATATATATATTTGTGTGTGTATATATATACATACTGTATATATATGTGTGTATGTATGTATATATATGTGTATATGCATATTTATATACATATATATACCATGTATATATATAATTATATATATATACATATACTAGGTGTATAATATATATATATATATATATATATATATATATATATATATATATATATATATGCATACATATGTGTGTATGTGCACATATATATATATATATATATATATATATATATATATATATATATATATATACATATATATATATATATATATATATATATATATATATGTGTGTGTGTGTGTGTGTGTGTGTGTATGAGTGTGTGTGTGGGTGTATGTGCATATATATATATATATATATATATATATATATATATATATATATATATATACTGGGTGTGTAAATATATATATATATATATATATATATATATATATGTACTGTATATATTTACATATATATATATATATATATATATATATATATATATATATATATATATATATACCTACATACATATATATGTATGTGTGTGTGTGTAAATATCAACCCAATGGCATTTAATACCGAATTCTATCTTGGGAATTTATATCCACTGGAATTAATTCCATGGTAATAGCATCAGGCAGGGCAGATATTCGAACCCCTGCCTAATCAGACGAAACCATGCCAGCATGGTTTCGGCTGATTAGGCAAGGGTTCGAATCTCTGCCCTGCCTGATGCTATTACCATAACAGCGGGCCCGACTGTACCCTCGAGTAAGAGAACTCTAACCCAAGACAGTGGAAGACCATGGTACAAAGGCTATGGCACTACCCAAGACTAGAGAACAATGGTTTGATTTTGTAGAATCCTTCTAGAAGAGCTGCTGACCATAGCCAGAAAGTCTCTTCTACCCTTACTAAGAGAAAAGTAACCACTGAACAATTGCAGTGCAGTAGTTAACCTCTTGGGCGAATAGAATTGTTAGGTAATCTCAGTGTTGTCGGGTGTATGAGGACAGAGAAGAATGTGGAAAGAATGGGACTATCCAATGTCTGTGTAAGCAAGGAAAAATAAGCCGTAACCAGAGAGAGAAATCTAATGTAGTAATGTCTGGTTAGTCAAAAGACCCAATAACTCTCTAGTGGTAGTATCTCAACTGGTGGCGGTGCCCTGGCCAACATACTACCTAGAATTTTTATTTGGATGTCTTTTAAGTTTCTTTAGCTTATTTTTTTTTTTACCTCCCAATCGCCATAAACTTAGTTTTATTTTCATTTAATTTTAGTTAGTTATCTATTATCTATTCCATAAACTAATAAGAATTTGGTTTGAAGTTTCAACAGTATCGTCTATGTCATTTATGTAGAAGTAAATTTGTGTATCATCCGCAAATAGTTTAAACATCACTTTATATATATTTGGTACTTTTTTATAGACCTTTAGTATAGACACAAAATAAGATAGGGCCTGGTACACTTCCCTGAGGTACCCCTCTGTTTCCAATTCGTACAGAGTAGTTTCTGTAAACCAGGTAGTCTTTTAAGCAACAGTTCATGCACAATTATATCTAAAGTAACACTAAAATCGAGTAATATCAAAATGCACTTGTTCTCATCTATCATTTCTAGTAGATATTTTACAATAGAGCAAATTGCTGTCTCCTTAGAATATAATTATATGCATGCTGACTAGCTGTTCAATAATTCTTCTAAGTGGCTAATTAGCTGTTCAAGAATTATATATCTATAGGAGTTTAATTCCTGCTCATTTAGAGCTCTAGTCTCATATGGAATAATTAGACATAACTATAAATGAAAAATTTTATTGGCCATACAGTATAAGTTTACATTTATTTGCCTTTTTAGCCTCGTTTTTCATTTAATTAATTACTTAAATACCTTACACAATTGAGCAATCATGAAATCTATGGGTTTATTTAGATAAAAATAGGCCTAGAAATGCATAAAGTCATTAGTTCATGGTATTATAATTGATAAAGTATCATGAAAAGTTTAGTTCAATTAAAATGAAATATGAATATCGACAAAGAAAGGTCCAGTAAAATCTATCGAAGTCTACCATAAATCGTTTTCTTTAAAAGAATCAAGATGTCAAAAGTTCTTGGTCAGACGTACGATAAAAAATAGTTTCAAAATTCTAAATAACAAAATATCAGATTTAATTAATATGAAATTGATAAAATATGTATATATTTTACATCTTATATAAGAATTATTGTAATTTAAAAGCAATTCTATACCGAGTTTAATATTTTAGATTTGACAATGTACGATAACTTTTAATTTTCTTCAACCCGAAATGTCAAGAATTCTTTGTCAGACGTACGATAAAAAGTTTTCAAAATTTAAAATAACAAAATATAAAATTTTACTAATATAAAATTGATAAATTATGAATATTTTACATTTTATATATGAATAGATATAATTGAAAAGCAATTCTATACCGAGTTTCGTATATTAGTTTTGACATTATACGATATCGAATGTCAAGAATTCATTGTCAGACGTACGATAACTAATAGTTTCAAAATCCTAAATAACAAAATAACAGATTTTATCGATGTAGAATTAATATAAAATGTATATTTTACATTTTATATTAGAATTATTATAATTTAAAAGCATTTCTTTACCGAGTTTCGTTTATTAGTTTTGACATTGTACAAATGTACGATAGTTTCTCATTTTCTCCAATCAGCTGCTGATGTAAACAAACATGGCGGCCTTCTTGAATCGCCCTCATGTTAATTCTTCGATTTTCGTCAATTCTTCGTTAATTCCTCCTTTATTATCTACAAAAGTAAGTTTATATTGTAAATAAATCTCTTTATTGTTGTTTATAGTTAATTAAATACGTTTTCTAATGTACAAGTTCATTTTATGACAGGACCGGCTGAAGCCCTTCCGGTGACCCTAAGCAAGAATGGATTTGTGGCGTCCATTGGTCCACACCATCACCTTTGCTTAGTTATGACTTGTGATTGATTGTTTCATACAATTTAAAGTCATGAATAACCGAATGGAGGTTGTGAATTCACAATATACTCCAGAATTAATTTTTCACAATTGATATAATTAATTCGTATTGTGTACATATTGTAGTTTAGTACAATATCAATTAGAACATTGGAACTTACATAATATAATAGATCTCTCGAAATACAGCATTTTGAATCCCATGGCCTACTGTCGGCGGCTACTCTTAATGTAGATACAGAATTTAATAAAAAAAATGTTTTAATTCATTAGGTTTATTTTCCATTAACACAATTTTCCCAAAACTTTTTCAATAAATCATTTAAACCGATAACCATGAATCTTTTGGTTATAATTATCGAGGTAATCAAATTTAAGTTTCTATAATTGATAACGCCGAAATACTACCCCACTGGGCTGACACGGGTAGCGATACGTTCCGCTTGCCAGAACATTCGAGCAATGAAGTCATGTTTAACCACTAGCAAAGCGAGCTTGCAGCAGAGTAAAAAACGGTAGAATTATAGTTATGGACGGGACAACATTTTGAACGAAAAGTAGATTTTCCTGTAGTGAATAATGTGATTTCAATGAATACGACATTAATTTCAACAGCAAATAAACCAATATCCCGTTGGACTGTCTAAGGAGAAGGATATTTTTATAGAAATTTAATGTTTTTTGCTACGTCGTGCGATCGCTCCGCTCGCGGAAAAAGAATAACATGAAGCTCCTATGTACTGGCAAGCGGTACATGCTGAACTGCGCAGGGTAAACCAATTGATTATTATTTCTTAGTTAATGATGTATTTATTTTCAGTGAAAATAAGTGTCATTTTCAAAGAAAACAGATGTTTTTCTATAGGAAACATCAATTTTTTGGTAGAAAAGCTTTTTCCATCCGTATCTATAATGAAACCACAAAAACTAATAAATCATTAGCTTGCTCAAGTAAGGAGGTATTTGTAGTACGATGAAGACTCACGAACGACTCCAATGAAAATGGGATGGAAAGTCACGTTTTCTATGCGTCCAGGTGTCTGGGCGAACAAAAACTCCTGCGTTTCATTAATTTTACTCTGATTTTGATTATGACGACAGGTGTTTCACGAATACGAAGTTTAAAAGATTGAGATGATCATTGGGTGTGAACTCGAGTGTCCAGATAATATTCTGCCCTTGAGTCAGACTTCTCAGATTTTCCAACACCGACGAGTACAAAAAGAAGACTGTATTGGGAGACACAAGGTCTCCCTTCCCAGAAGAGTCCATAGTCCTTCTGTGTTTGTTTTATGTCATTGATACTAATTTGTTTAAACTTGTTAGTTTCCGGAAATTTTTGTCATGAAAGACGTTCAAGACAATGGGGCCTTTGTCGGCAATACATTCTGAATGCACTGAAAATATGGATTTCCTTCTCATTTGGTAGACAATCATTTGAAGCTCTTAAAACAGCCCTTACACGTACACTGAATAGTCTGGTGTGTTCCTTACACATTCTCCTCTGTCCTCATACACCTGACAACACTGACATTACTAAACAATTCTTCTTCGTTCAAGGGGTTAACTACTGCACTGTAATCGTTCAGTGGCTACTTTCCTCTTGGTAAGGGTAAAAGAAACTCTTTAGGCATGGTAAGCAGCTCTTCTAGGAGAAGGACACTCCAGAATCAAACCATTGTTCTCTAGTTTTGGATAGTGCCATAGCCTCTGTACCATGGTCTTCCACTGTCTTGGGTTAGAGTTCTCTTGCTTGAGGGTACACTCGGACACACTATAGTATCGGTTTCCTTATTTCCTTTTTTCACGGGCTTATAGTATCCGGTATTTCCAAATAGGGTTGTAGCTTAGCTTGGAATAATAATAATGTCTTTGGGTAGTGTTTTCTTGTTTGAGGGTACACTCAGACACACTATTCTATCCGTAAACTTATTTCCTTTCCTCACTGGGCCATTTTCCCTGTTGCAGACCTCATAGGGCTTATTGCATCCTGCTTTTCCGACTGTAGCTTAGTTTGTAATAATAATAGTCAGATAAAAGAACAATTAAGAAAAGATTAAAACCTTGGAAATGGAACTGTACACATTTATATCATGACCTTGGATAACTGAAGATTAAAAAATGAAATTATGAAACATCCAATAATTTAAACTTTTCCATATGATATTTATAGCAATGTATCTTAATACATATGTGGCTAGATTATATTAGTGGATCTTTGGGAACACTGATCTCATTATTTATAGGCATTGCATGTACTGTGTGGCTTGTGGTATGGATTCTGGTCATTTGACATTATCCTGGGGATTGGATACCGGATTTTCACACTTTCAGTTTATAGGTATGATTAACAAAGTGATGGTTTTATTACCAGCAGTTTTTGATTTTATTTATCCTTTTTTCAGATATCACAGTAAATTGGATCGTTTAAGTGATTCTCGTCAGGTGATGTTCGACGGGGAGTTTGAAAGTCTGAAGGCCATGAATGCGATGGGGAGGGTGAAGTTCAGCATTCCACACACAGTCGTAGATAACCCCACCGGTGGAGCTGTGCTATGCATGGAATACTTTGACATGCGCATTTTGAATTGACGGAGGGGAATGCTCGGAAAAAAGTTAGCCGAGTGAGTATTTCCTGCGTTGGAAACTTGAATGTTTTCATTATTTGTTCCATAACTGGAATACAAACCTTAGCCATTTATTTAGGGTTATTACTTTCTACGTAGCTGAAATGACGAGCCATTAAAATTTAGCGAGGGTTAACTACCCATACCGCTAGTTAGCGGGGGTAGGGGGTTAGCTTGCTACCGCTCCCACTCGCACACCGATTATTTAGCTCACTTTGCTTTTGGCTCGGATGGTGTACGGTCATTGCCATTCCTCATTTGGACTTCCATTAATTCTTTTTTCCTTTTTCTTTGTGTAAGTGTATGTACAGTATTGACTTCTGTGAACATGCGCACCTGTCCTGGACTCGATGGACGGCCCTGCGGAACCTATATGTCGGCGGTGGAGACTGATCACCACACCCTTTGTCCCGTCTGCAGAGGTCAACGGTGTGATAGCAACAACCAGTGTAGTGAGTGTTGGGAGTGGTTTGCCTCCCAGTTGGAGAGGTTTGGTAACGGCGGAGGGAGTAGTCTAAGCGGGATATTCGAAGGGGGAAAACCCAAGGCCTCCTCTTCCGTCTCCTGACCTTCCTCTAAAGCTCCTACTCGTTCGGTCTCTTCCGAGAGACCGTCGATTAGTAGCGTAGACCCTTTTAATTTCGGCCAACCCCGGTCCTCGAGAGATGGTGTTGCTTCCCCTAGTGAAGCTGCCCCACCTCTCCCCCCAGGTGAGGCCTTGTCTATGTCTTCTGTGTTACAGGTATGGTCGTCCTTGGGGCTTCCGGGTCCGCCCTCCAATGACTCCTTGCTGCAGCTCATCCTCCGGGGTGCAAGTGTGCAGCCTTCGTCGTCGACTTTGGAGGTAGATCCTCTTGCGCTCGTCGACGTCTTGGTGTCAGAGGTGTCTTCTGTGGTTTCTGCCGACACCCCTCCCCCTCCAGACTTTCCAGTTGTTCCTGCCGACTTAGTTTTCCCCGGTCCTGATCATCCTTCGAGGGGGAAACTTAGTCCTACGTCTCTCTCCTGCGAGTGTTTCTCCCTCTCGGGGGAGTTCACTCATAGAGACTCTTCTTCGGAGGACTGCTGCTGCTCATGATCAGCTTGCTGATCCAACGGCCCCTAGAGGGCGTCTCTGTCGCAGAGCTCGCACGCCGCTTTGCCTTAGAGGTCGTCCTTCACCATCGGTGAAAAGGCGCCTCTTCGGCACTTCAGCCTCGTCATCGCAGCCGTCCCCCGCAGAGTAGTCTCCGCTTCAGTCGTCTCTTGGCCCTAGACCTTTGCCCGTTCCTGGACCTTCTCCCGACAATGCTGCTGCTAGTCCTCGGACTTCGGTCTGTGAATATTCGACCTTCCAAAGGGCACATCCCTGTTCCTGTGCTACCTACCAGCAGACCTGGTGACCTACCATCACCGTTCCTGTTCCCGGTACAGCCTTCTGAGGCCCAACCTAAGTGTGCAGCTGCGCGCCAATGCTCTTCAGCTCGCCAGCTCCCTGCGGTGCACCAGCGCTCACCAACATCTCGTCAGCGCCAGCCTGCTCCGTCACGCTTTACAGAGTGCCCATGCTCGTCAGCGCTCTACAACACTTTGGCGCGCGCCTTCACCTGCTCACCCTCAGTGCCTTCCAGCTCGCCAACGATCACCGGCGTGACAGAGCGCACCAAAACTTGAACGCTCTCCAAAATCTCAGCGCCTGCAACTTTGATCTCCTGCATGCCAACGCTCTCCTATACGGCAGCTACAGCCTGTGCTCCAGCGATCTCCTGCGTGCCAGTACTCCTCCTATGCACCAACGATCTCCTGCGGGTCATCACTCGCCCACGCGCGCCAATTCTTTCCTACACGCCATCACTCGCCCGCGTGTGCGCCAATCCTCTCCTACACGCCATCACTCGCCCTCATGCACGCCAATCCTCTCCTACGCGCCAACAAACTCCCGCGCGTGCTCGCCAGATCTCGCCCGTGCGCATCCCAACACGCGCCCGCGCTTCAACTCTCGCCTGCTGGCCAGCGCTCACCTGCACATCCGTGCAATAATCAGGAACAGTACATTGACAGGTCACCATCGCCTCATTCCCCTTCCCGCAAACGCTTTTCAGCGTGCCCGCTGGGGAAAGGAGAACGGGCCTCCGCAGAAGGGTTCAGGATTCCAAAACTGCCTTCCTCTGTGGCGGACCCACCTCAGCAGAGACTCCTCGTGGGGAACCTTTTGTCCCTATCCCTTCAGGGTATCTGTCAGACAGTGCGTCAGTCAGTCAACAGTCATGGTTCAGTGCTATAGTCAGAGCAGTGGTACAGGCCTTCAATCCTGCTCTGTCTGGCTACTCTTTGGAGCAGCCTATAGCTCCAACAGATCATTCGCAAGGAACGATGACTTCTTCCTCTCCCCTGAAGAGGAAAAGAGGAGTCTCAGATGCGGTCACTTCCTCGAGGGTAAAGCTGACTCCGGTTAGACCATCAAGGCCAGCTACTCCTGTATCTTCCTCGGGGTACTCTCCCACCTCACCTTTGCCAAGGGAGTCCTGTGAGGAAAGGACCTCCTCCCTTCCACCTTCGGAGGAAGCCTCCCCTCACACGGAGAATTTCCCACCACCAATAGAAATCAGGAGTGACACATCATCTCGGCCTTCGATGCTGGAGTCCTACCTCCTTCCTCGGAAGGAGTCAAAAGACTCCAAGACTCTGCAAAAGTCCTCTTCTAGGACCACCAAGTCTACAGAGACAGCCAGTCACTCAAGGGATGTCCCGTGACCCACCCCGGGAAGATCTCTCGGTGGTGGAAGAAGGAGACTTCGCTGCAAGTCGGACGTCGGAAGGAGATCAAAAAGTCAGAACATGCATTCTGGCAGGTTCTGACTCTAAGGGTTCTCAATGGGTTTACCGACCCAGAGATATCCCCACGGGAGGGTGAGGACACGGTCTTAGACCGTGTCTTTGGCACCCAGAAACCCTCAAAGACCAGTGCAGCCTTGCCTTGGTCTCAAGGGCTGAAGGGTGCCAGGGCTAAGATTGCCCTACAGATCGCCGAATATGCCTCCTCCCATCGTTCTGGCTCTACCATTAAGCTTCTCCCATCTCCTCGTGTTCAACAGAGGAGGTATTTTGAAATTCAGGAGGAGCCTCGTCCAGCTCTTCCTCTCCACCACTCCTTGGAAGAGCTCACCAAGGGAATCTCTCCAGAGAGACACTCCAATCGACAGGTCTCTTTCTCGGCAACCGAGATCCTTAACCAGGAGAAGGTTCACGAAGTACGTCATGCAAGCTACTTCATGGCCACATATCTGGTTAGGGACCTTGGGAATCCTGGTACGAACTGAGGATTTCTCCAAGGAACGTACCAGGAAAGCAATGGAGACTTTCCTGCTCTCAGGCACTCGCACGATCGAGTTTCTCGCCCACTAAGTTTCAAACTTGTGGGTGAATACCATCCAGAAACATCGGGACGGGGTGTCTGAGAGGTTCTATCAACAAATACCTAAGGCTGAGACCATCTATTCGAGCCTAAAGAAGTGGAAAATGCCGCTGAGAGATGGATGAAGTCCCATCAGGACTCCCTCCTCCATTGGGCTTTGACTTCCATGCCCTATAAACCACCAGCTCCTCAGCAGTTCGCTCCAGTCAAGATCACGATGACCAAGACAGCAGTGAAGACTACGGTATCTAAGAAGCCTTTTCTTGCCAAGGACAGGAAAGGCACTAAGTCCTCCAAGGGAGGAAAATATCCTAGAGGGAGCAGCCAAGGCCGCAAATGCTAGGATAGGCACTCCCCCTGCTTGTCCACCATTAGGGGGATGCTTACAAAGTTGCTCGGACAGGGGAAGCAACTCTGGGCCGAACCCTGGACAATCTCTGTGATTCGTCTAGGATATCGCGTCCCGTTCATAACATCTCTCCCTCCCCTGACCAGGAATCCAGTGTCTATAGACTCCTTTGCCATGGGATCAGCAGAGGGGCTGGCTCTTCGGGCAGAAGTGCAGACCCTGTTGAAGAAGGGCGCTCACCAGGAGGTTCTCGACGGGTCTCCAGGCTTCTTCAGTCGACTTTCTTTTAAAAAAGGTGTCTGGAGACTGGAGACCAGTCATCGACCTCTCAGCTCTGAACAAGTTTGTCAAACAAACTCCTTTCAGCATGGAGGCTGCAGACACGGTCAGACTAGCGGTAAGACCACAGGACTTCATGTACACACTGGACCTAAAGGACGCGTACTTCCAGATCCCAGTCCATCCGTCTTCAAGGAAGTACTTGAGATTCAACCTAGACAACAGGAAATACCAGTTCAAGGTGCTGTGCTTTGGTCTTTCCACAGCACCTCAAGTTTTCACCAGAGTGTTTGTCTTGGTGTCATCTTGGGCTCACAGGATTGGCATCCGTCTCCTTCGTTATCTGTACGACTGGCTAATCCTAGCAGACTCGGTGTTAACTCTTCTTCAACATCAAGACAAACTTCTGAGGCTTTGCCAAGATCTGGGGATTATGGTAAATCTCGATAAGTCCTCCCTGCTTCCTACGCAGAGACTGGTGTACCTAGGCATGATACTAGACACCAATCTCCACAAAGCCTTCCTATCAGATGACAGAATAGCAAGGCTGAGGAAGGTCGCAAGACCCTTTCTCAGACGAAAAGAACTTCCAGCCCAGACATGATTACGTCTCCTCGGTCACCGTTCATCACTGGCCCGTCTAGTTCCCAACAGCCACCTCAGGATGAGATCTCTCCAGTGGCGACTCAAGTCCTGGTGGATTCAGACACTCAATTCCAAGGACATCCAGATCAGCAGAACAGACGGACATCGAGTGGTGGGTGGCAGACGAGAATCTACGATAGGGAGTGGATCTTCCCGTCCTCCCCCCGGATTAGATGGTGGGGGGCTCACTTTCTGCACCACACGACCTCAGGCCTCTGGTCAGAGTAAGAAGAGTACCTCCACATAAATCTCCTAGAGATGAAGGCTGTCTTTCTGGCCCTTCAACAGTTCCTGGCGGGCCACTCAGTGGTAGTGATGAGCGACAACACCACAGTAGTGGTTTACATCAACAGGCAAGGAGGTACTTTTTTGCAGCCCTTATCCCATCTAGCAGTAGAGATACCGAGATGGGCTGAGATCCACTCGATACCACTATCGGCACGATTCACTCCGGGCAAGAGGAATGTGCTCACCGACAACTTGAGCAGAGCATCTCAGATAGTTAGTACGGTGTGGTCTTTGGATCATCCAGTAGCCAACACAGTCCTGACTTTGTGGGGTTCTCCGACGGTGGACCTCTTCGCAACGCCCCTGAACTTCAGGCTCCCGTTATACTGTTCCCCAGTCCCAGACCCCAAGGCTCTCTGGCAAGATGCATTCCAACAACAGTGGGACAACATCGATGTTTACGCCTTTCCCCCGTTCTGTCGGATGAGGAGAGTGCTCAACAAGGCCAGAACATCGGTCAACCTTTCAATGACCCTCATAGCTCCGCTATGGCATCACGGGGAATGGTTTTCAGGCATTCTTCAATTCCTGACGGAGCCTCCAAGAAAACTCCCTCCACGACACGATCTACTCAAACAGCCACATGCCAACATATTCGCTACGACTTCACGCCTGGAGACTATCCAGCATCTCCTCTCTCAGAGAGGATTTTCGCAACAAGTTGCAATCAGGATGTCTGAACACCTGTGAAAGTCATCAGCAGCAGTCTACCAGGCAAAGTGGAAGGTCTTCTGTGGTTGGTGTCGTGGAAGGGGTATCTCCTCTCGATGCCACTATTCCAGCAATAGCGGAGTTCCTCGTATATTTGAAAGAAGAAATGCACCTGTCAGTCTCGGTGGTAAAATGCTATCGCTCAGCCTTAAGCCTCGACTTTATACTTAACGGAATGGACATTTCTTCATCGCTAGAACTTTCCTTACTCATACGAAGTTATGAACCTACCTGTCATCAGTCTGAAGTGAGACCTCCCCCATGGAAGGTGGTTCGAGTTCTCAGGTCTTTTAAGAGACCTCCCTATGAACCATTATGCCAGGCAACAGATCGCCATGTAACTTGGAAGACGGTATTCCTGCTAGCTATGGCTTCGGCCGAGGGAGTCGGTGAACTTCATGGTCTCTCATACGACATCGCCCATTCAAGGGGATGGGGAGAGGTAACGTTCAGCTTCGTCCCCTAGTTTATTGCTAAGAATCAGAACCCGGGAGTATCGGATCCAAGATTCGACTCCTGGATTTCAAGTCTTTGTAGTGTAACAGATGACCCAGACCATCTTTTACTATGCCCAGTGAGGAGTTTGAGGCTGTACCTTAAGAAAACAGCCACAGCCCGTCCTCGTGTGCCTGCACTCTTCTTCAGCACAGGAAGGACCAAGAGGAGGGTCACCAAGAACATAATCTCAGCATGGATTTGCAAGGTCATAGATCACTCATTGAATCCAGGCCCTCCTCCTTCACGTCGCCCCAGAGCTCATGATGTCAGGGTCGTAGCTACGTCCCTGGCCTTCAAGAGGACTTCTCAGTGACGAAGGTTCTTCAGGCTGGGGTGTGGAAACGACAAACTACATTCACATCTCACTACCTGCAAGACGTGACCCACAGGAGAGGCTGTATGTTTTCTATCGGTCCTGTGGTGGCTGCACAACAGCTGTTTTAATACCTCAAGTTCCTTATTGGACAAGTAGCAGACGGTTGAGGGCACTGTTACCCAGTTTTAGTCTGCATGAATGGAAAGATTTGACTGGCTCTTATTCTTTTCTTCATCCTCCCCTCTCTTGGGGAAAGCAGCATCCTGGGTTCTCTGCACAAGCTGACCTCAAACCACTGTAGGTAAACCATGCTTCCTTGTGTACCTAGTATTAAAACTAATACTGATGCGTCCCCATACCCAGGCAAGGTGGTATTGGGAAAGTCTTGGTTACAAAAGTTTTTCCTACTAAAGACACTGAATAACTTTACCTGGACGGTCACACTTCTATATATCTCAACACACAGCTTGTGTAGGCCGCGGACCTTTCGTAGCAAGGTTTTAAAGAGGCGCAAGGACCCCTTATTTTTGAGTACTAACATACTCGGATAAGGAGCCCCCAGGTAAAAGCCAAAAAGCCAGATTGGCAGGGACGTCCACCCTTCCTAATGGGTGAGTCACCCCTAAATAAATAGCATAGGTTTGTATTCCAGTTACGGAACTAATGACAGATTCCTAGATAATTTGTATTTTTCCTAACGATACAAAACTTAGCTATTTATACAAACTTGCCCACCACCCCTATCCCCCTTGAAGTTCTAACTCCAAGTAAAGTGAGCTAAATCAATGGTGTGTTAGTGGGAGCGGTAGCAAGCTACCCCCCCCTACCCATGCTAACTAGCGGTATGGGTGGTTAACCCTCGCTAAATTTTAATGGCTCGTCATTTCAGCTACACAGAAAGTAATACCCCTAAATAAATATCTAAGGTTTTTATTGTTAGTAAAAATACAATTTTCAATATCAAACTTACCCGATGATCATATAGCTGCATCCCTGCTGCCCGACAGAAAAAACCTACGGGAGGAATACGCCAGCGATCGCTATACAGGTGGGGGTGTACATCAACAGTGCCATCTGTCAAGTAGGTACTCAAGTACTCGATGTCAACAACGAACCAATTTTCCCTCTGTCGTGCCACAGGCAAGACCTACTAAATACGCCGTCCCTAACTGGATTTGTTTTCACAACGTTTTGGTGAAGTACACTATTCCAGTTTTGAGCTTTCGCTATGCAGGGGTTTTATCTTCATTTCAAAACTTGAACTCGTTTTGGATAGATTTAATTTTGGTGACGAAGAGAGTATGGACTCTCTTTCACTTTTAAATGGCCGACCCTTCCCTTAGACGGAAGTGTGTTTAGGTTTTTGGTAATTTTGCTTAACAAATTATAGATCTATTTATTTTATATCTCTCCGCCTTTATAGGCCTCTTCGATTAACTTTCCATTTATTATAAACTTATAAAAATTAATTTTTATGTTTGTTTATATGCGACCTTTCCTAATAGTAGGCGGTCCTTACTTGGAACCGAAGTTAATTAACATTGAGCCCGTCATATCGTATTTTCCTTTTAAGAATTTATACTTTTTTAATTTTAATGTTTTTGAAAGAATTTCTTTGATAGTCTCGTACTGTTTTCAAAGATGAACTAACGTTTAGTTTAGTCTCCGCAATTGTTGACGTTCAGAACGTTCAACATGCGCTCTATCGTTACGATAGAGAGAGAGTATTTCACGGTTTCACGTTGCAGTAAGAGTAAACCAATTCTAGCGTTTCGTTCATTCTTTCTTAGCTTAAATGGTTTTAATTCTAATAAAGGAACTTTTTATTTGGGAAACCTTTCAGTTTTTTCCTTTAGCAAATAATATGTTTTAACGATATATAATTGGGCTCTTCTCTCAGGTTCTAAGTCTAGAGAGAAGAGAGAGAGAGATAGAGACGGAGGGAGAGAGAGGAGAATAAACGTTTCGTTCAAGCGGGTAACGTTGTTCTCGTTTTTTTTTTACTCTTCTCCCTAGTCGCTGTAGGGGATGAAGGTAAAACGTTTCTAGAGTTTTATTCTTGTTCCCAGGCTTTATGCGGTGAGAGATTTTAAACGTAGTTTATTTGATCTAGTGTTTAGTCTCTTTTCCAGCCACTGAATTCTTTATCTTTCATTATGTTTTTCTGTTGCATTGTAAAACTGTTTTCGCAATTACTGTACTACCTTTTAATGAAGGATAGGATTGCGTGTTTCAGGTACAAATCACTTAAAGTTTCGATTTCAGTGAAATAAGTGCAAACAGAAAATCAAAAGTGATAAAGTGATATGCGCAAAGTGTTACAATGTTGCGTTCGAGGGTTCGTCTGTTCGTGCCAGTTGTTCACCTAGTCCGATACCTCTTACAAGCTCCCAAGCCCAGGGGAGAAGTAATGTCGAAGGACTTATGGGTTCCACAGGCCTTGATCGACGAACAGACGTTTCCCTCGGTGGTTTCGGGTGTATCTACACACGTTGCCGACGTGATCGCCCCACCCACATAAAGACGAGAGAGCCCATTTATTCCTCGTCTGCGGAAGAGGTTTCTCGCAGAAACCATGGACCAAATCTTGCAGCTTTAAGTGCAAGTCGGTCCCTTCCGCGCAAGTCCAACGGCCTAGGTGTAGCCACTGGGTCAGTTCGGACTCGCTGCTGTCATCCGACGACTGCACACCTCCCAAGAGAGGCAAGGTGGTACCGCAACAGGCAGTAACTCCGTCTGTTGCCGCACCAGCTGTTTTAGACCCTCAGTCACAACGGACAGTAGCTCCGTTTGTTGCCGTCTTTGGTAGACCCTAGTGGTCCATGCGGCAGACTATGCAGTCTCAGCTTGCTTCCTTCATGCAGGAGTATCCTGCTGAGAAGGTTGACACTGCACCTGTTAACCTACAACCTGCCACGGTTGTGCGCTCAGCAGATACTGCGGCTGCCAGCTCCCACACTCCACCTGTGAGAGCTCCACCACCGATGCGCAGTCGACCCTGCCAGACGCATGTTCATGCTGCACCCTCCGTTGACATGCGTGAGCTACCGCATCAGCAGTGGGAAGGTGCTGTCAAGCTGCCGTGTTTTGACGCAATGCGGCATGCTCCGCAACCCACAGCAGTCCCTCCCACGCACCAGCACTCCGCTTTTGTTGTTGCCAGCTCCCACACTCCGACTGCGGAGAAGGTTGACGATGCACCCGTTGGCCTACAGCCTACCACGGTTGTGCGCCCGGCATGGCTGCTTGCTCCCACACTCTTGTTGTGAGAGCTCCTCCACCCATGCGCAGTCGACCCTGCCAGACGTATGCTGACTCCCACAGACACATGGAGCACTCCGTTGCCGTGCGTGAGCTACCACAAGCTGCCGTGTTTTGACACGGTGTGTCAGCCTCCGCAACACACTGTGGTTACCGCCACTCGCCCGCAGCAAACTAGTCAGTCAGGAGTTAAGGCTTCCCCACACAGCTTTGGTTGTTGCCAACTCACAGACTGTCAAACAGTTACATGACGTTGCCTTCTGGTCTGCTACTAATACACCAGTGCTGTATGTCCTCACGCACCTGTTGTGGTTGACAGTTCAGTTTTTGACAGTTCACAGACTGTCAAGCAGTTTCATAACGTTGCCTTCTGGTCTGCTGCTTATGCACCAGTGAAACCCTCACTGAGATAACCTAGCTTTTCTCGGACATGGTTCCTGTAGATGAGAAAGTGCTGTTCTCCCTCCTTCTGATATTCCCTTGAGGACTCTGTCATTTGGAGAGGAGCCTTAAGCTGCTTAGCCTCCTATGGACTTTAATTAAAGCATAACATGCTTCCAGGGAGGGTAAATGGTTCCGCTTCAGTCGCTAACCCAGTGTGTTGCCACACCTGCTCCCATAGACCTTGGGCTTTGTTGCAAGACATGCAGTCCAAGCTTAGTCCTTGCTAGAGGATTTTTTACGGAGAAGAACCTTCTTGCCAACAACCTTCCTACCGGTTGGTTGTACGCCCTGTTGACGCTGAGATATCCTACTCACGTCCGCCAGTTGAGATGGTTCCTCCTCCGGTGCGACCCAGTGTGGGTTGCCAGTCGCACGTTGACATTAAACGACTCTCGGAGGTGGTTGTGGACGTTCAGTGTGTCACTAGGAAGACGTTCAACAACCAGCAGAGGTGGCTTGTTGTGACGCAGTGCGGCAACCTCAGCAACCCGATAAGGGGTTGTCTGCACAACCCAGACAGTCTAGACAGTTTCGGGTTGTCGCTGTACTTCCTCGCTTCCCCATGGTTGACAGTTCACAGACTGTGCAGTACCATGATCTTGTGTCCGGCTCCGTCACGCATCCACCAGTGCGACCGGATTCAGCGAGTCAGACGTTGCCCACTCCGTTGCCGTTTCCTCATCAGTTTCGGATGAGGAACCCTCTGATGAGGACATGGCTGAACAAGACGATCAACCCCCAGCCCTGCTATCCATCCAGAAGATGCTGAAGAAGGAATACGGCCCTGTCAGGCTGTGGATGAGTCTGGTTAGGACACTGTCATCCGTGGTTCAATTGGTGTCACTTGGAAGACTACACCTCCGTCCTCTTCGGTTTCATCTAGCTCTTCACTGGAAAAGGACAAGACGCTAGAAGCGGTCTCGATCCCGGTTTCCGTAAGATAAGTCTGGTCTGACTGGATGAAAGGACTTTATCAACCTTTGATAGGGTCTTCCCCTGACTGTTCAGACTCCCAACCACGTTCTCTTCTCAGACGCATCGGACGTAGGCTGGGGTGCGACCTTAGGCGGTAGGGAATGCTCGGGATTATGGAACTCGAGTCAAAGGACAATGCATTTCAACTGCAAGAAGCTTCTGGCAGTACGTCTGACCTGGAAAAGCTTCAGGTCTCTCCTTCAAGGCAAAGTAGTGGAGGTGAACACGGTCAACTCCCTGCTTTGATGTACATCTCCTAGCAAGGAGGGACCTACTCTTTGACATGGTACGAGTTCGCAAGTGACCTCCTCTCCTGTTCAACAGGTCTAGACTTTTCACTAGTAACAAGTTTCTTCCAAGGTAACTTGAATGTCTTAGCAGATTGTCTCAGTAGGAAGGGACAATAATTCCAACATATTGGACCCTCCACAAGGATGTATGCAAGAGACTTTGGGTCACCTGGGGCCAGCCAACCATAGATCTCTTCGCAACCTCGATGTCCAAGAGGCTCTCAATACTTTGCTCACCTATCCCGGACCCAACAGTAGTTCTTTTAGATGCATTTCAACTAGATTGGTCTCATCTAGATCTATATGCATTCCCTCCGTTCTAGATTGTCAACAAGGTACTGCAGAAGTTCGCCTCTCACGAAGGGACAAGTGGACGCTAATTGCTTCCCTCTGGCCCGCGAGAGAATAACTTACCGAGGTACTTCGATGGCTGGTAGACGTTCCCAGAACTCTTCCCCTAAGGGTGGACCTTCTACGTCTGCCACGCGTAAAGAAGGTTCTCCAAGGCCTCCACGCTCTGCGTCTCACTGCCTTCAGAGTATCGAAAGACTCTCGAGAACTAGAGGTTTCTCGAAGGAGGCAACCAGAGCGATTGCTAGAGCAAGGAGAACATCCACCCTTAGAGTCTACCAATCGAAGTGGGAAATCTTTCGAAACTGGTGCAAGTCAGTATCCGTATCCTCGACCAGTACCTCTGTAACTCAAATAGCTGACTTCCTCTTATATCTGAGGAAAGAGCGATCTCTTTCAGCTCCCACTATCAAGGGTTACAGAAGCATGTTGGCATCAGTCTTCCGTCACAGAGGCTTAGATCTTTCCAACAATAAAGATCTACAGGACCTCCTTAAGTCTTTTGAGACCACGAAGGAGCGTCGTTTGGTTACACCTGGTTGGAATTTAGACGTGGTTCTAAGATTCCTTATGTTAGACAGGTTCGAACCACTTCAATCAGCCTCCCTGAAAGATCTCACCTTTAAGACTCTTTTCCTGATATGCTTAACCACAGCTAAAAGAGTCAGTGAGATTCATGCCTTCAGCAAGAACATCGGATTCTCATCCGAAACGGCTACATGTTCTACATCTTGGTTTTCTAGCCAAACACGAGCTGCCTTCTCGGCCTTGACCAATATCGTTCGATATTCCAAACTTATCGTATGGTTGGAAATGTACTAGAAAGAGTATTATGTCCTGTAAGAGCTCTTAAGTTCTATTTTAAAACCTTTACGAGGCCCGTCTGAAGCTTTATGGTGTTCAGTTAAGGATTCATCTTTGCCTATGTCAGAGAATTCTTTATCCTTTTTTTTATCAGACTGTTAATACGAGAAGCTCATTCCCTTCTGAATGAGGAAGACCAAGCTTGGCTGAAGGTAAGGACACACGAAGTTAGAGCTGTCACAACTTCCGTGGCCTTTAAACAAAATAGATCTCTGCAAAATATATTCGACGCAACCTATTGGAAAAGCAAATCAGTGTTCGCGTCTTTTATCTTAAGAATGTCCAGTCTCTTTACGAGAACTGCTACACTCTGGGACCATTCGTAGCAACGAGTGCAGTAGTGGTGGGGGCTCCACCACTACAATTCCCTAATTCCAGAACCTTTTTAATCTTTCTCTTGAAATATTTTTGGGTTGTCCGGAAGGCTAAGAAGCCTTTCGCATCCTACTTGATTTGGCGGGTGGTCAAAATCATTTCTTGAGAAGCGCCTAGATTAAAGGTTTTGATGAGGACCTTTAGTATGGGTTGCAACCCTTCATACTTCAGCTCCTAGGAGTCGCTCAGCATCCTATGAGGATCGCGAGGCTCAGTAAGGAAGACGTACTTAAAAAAGGCAGAGTAATTGTTCAAGTCGTCTTCCTTACCAGGTACTTATTTATTTTATGCTTGTTATTTTGAATAACTGCTAAAATGAAATACGGAATACTTAGCTCATAATGTCAACTTGTTATGCTGGTCTCTACCCACCCCCCTGGGTGTGAATCAGCTATATGATCATCGGGTAAGTTTGATATTGAAAAATGTTATTTTCCTTAGTAAAATAAATTTTTGAATATACTTACCCGATGATCATAAATTAAAGGACCCACCCTTCCTCCCCAATAGAGAACCAGTGGGACAGAGGAGAAAATTGGTTCGTTGTTGACATCGAGTACTTGAGTACCTACTTGACAGATGGCGCTGTTGATGTACACCCCCACCTGTATAGCGATCGCTGGCGTATTCCTCCCGTAGGTTTTTTCTGTCGGGCAGCAGGGATGCAGCTATATGATCATCGGGTAAGTATATTCAAAAATTTATTTTACTAAGGAAAATAACATATTATCTACAAATTTGTCATTTTTCAGTCTTAAATAGCTTCATTGACTTTAATGTATTTCATGAATGGGAATTGAGACTGAGATCTGGTGATAATTGATTTATTTTGAGTTGCACCAGCAGAGAATTCCACAGATAATGATAAGCAGACATCAGCCATGAATGTAGAACACAGTAGACCAAAATGACATCAGATGTTGTGGGACACAAAACAAACCAGATCATAGTTTCTTATCTATTTTGCATATCTTGTATGGAGAGGGACTCACAAGAAATGGTTTTTAGTTTATCTAAGGACATTGAGACAACATGAGTCTGGCTTGAGTTAATAAGTGTTTAAAGGTTTAAAGGTCGCTCATGAATGGCAGAGGCAAGGTACGGGACAATGTCCTAGAGACTGACCATATACGCTTATGATCAGCACCCAGAACCCCTCTCCATCGACATATGATAAATCTCAGAATGTCCACATTTGTTACTTGTTAAGGAATTGTATTGTTAATGTCATTGAATTCATATGTACAATGTAAATACATTTTTCCTGACTGCATGCAACTAATATTTTTAGTCTCTGTTTTGCTGTCAGTTGTAATCTCTTAAGAAAGGAATTTATTCTTCTTTGTTTCAAGTGATAGAAACTTATGACGTTGGTTTGCAGTAAGACATTAGAGGAAGAGGGACGTCTACTAATCTTGAGACAAACATTTAGCTACATGACATTTTGAGCCGGCATTCTTGTCTCTTATTTTGCAAATTATAGAATTTAGAAGGACAGATGATATATGTATATAATTTGATTCTAGTAATTTTTTAGTAAAGGTTATGGATTGGTTGTGATATGACATTAATCCCACTTCAAGTTTGCCCTTTTGCCATGCCTGGGATATTGGTAGCGTGACATCCGAGTCTATCAAATATAAGAAATATAAAGTGCCAGAGTTTCAACCCTTAACTCTGTTGACAATCAGGGGAGATTGTTATTGCCAGTAAATGAACTGAAACTTTCACCATAGGAATAAGTAGAGGAACAACTAAAAGTCTGCTGGGGATGGCTGTATCTTTGCTTGTTTCAGTAAGACAAGCGAAACAGGGGAACTATTTTATGTTTAGATATAGGTGGAGTAAGTTGACCAGGAACTAAGATGAAAATTTTAACTGTTGTTGCATAGGGACCTGTTTATTAGAGACCCCCAAATAATTTCTTTAATGTCATCAACTGTCTTGGGTTAGAGTTCTCTTGCTTGAGGGTACACTCAGGCATACTATTCTATCTAATGTTTCTTCCTCATGTTTTGTTAAAGCTTTTATAGTTTATATAGGAAATATTTATCTTAATGTTGTTACTGCTCTTAAAATATTTAATTTTTTTTTGTTTCCTTTCCTCACTGGGCTATTTTCCCTGTTACTGGGCTCTGGGCTTAGAGCATCCTGCTTTTCCAACTAGAGTTGTAGCTTTGCTAATAATAATAATAATAGTAGTAGTAGTAGTAGTGGCAAAAGTTTCAGTAGACAGTCGTTCTCTTGTTTCCTTTCCTCACTGGACCATTTTCCCTGTTAGAGCCCTTGGGCTTATAGCATCTGGCATTTCCAAGTAGGGCTGTAGCTTAGCTGATAATAATGATAATAATATTGCTCAATGAATAAAATATCTTCACTAAGACTTACTATTATTGCAACAAAAGTTAACCATGAGTTTGAGATAAAGATTTGTCGAAGCTCAAACTCATGATATCAGTAACATCATAAGCAATTATCTTTAGGATGATTTAAATCTTATATAAGTATTTGAAAAGAATGAGATTTGTTTATTAATTTTTCTTAAAGTATGTTATTGGACGTCTTATTACTGGGACAGTCTTAGATTTGATGGCACATTTAATACATTATTGGATTATGAAAATCAGATGAATTATCATAAGAAGTGATATGTGACAGACTTGATTATATGAGGAATGATGATGATGATGAATTTCCAAATCTTCACCATCGAGGATATAACATGTTAGAGAATCTCTCTTGCAAGGTAAGATTAAAGAGCTGATGTTCACTCGTGTTCACTGTTAGAGGACACTCCAAATTTAAAAGTATCCTTCCAGTCGGAGTTTCAGTGTTATTTCCTACAGCTGTCGATTCAACTATGTTTAATTTAGACGGACAAATGTCTAAATCCCCTTGAGACTCACAGACTCGTTCGTACACTTGGCATTTTTATAAGTAGAGTTGACATCTTTTTCTTGAACTAGTGGATCATCCAACAGGGAATAGAAGCCCCTCTTGTTAAGTGTTGGTAAAATTAGAAGAATTTTTCAGAAGGAGTTTCGTATATTGTATTTGATAAAGAAGACCATATAATGTACAGTGTATGAATATGACTCTGCTAACTCCCAATCTAAATTGGAAAAATTCTTTGATGTCCTGCAAAGGATCTTGCTATATAATTCAAACTGAGCTTCTCCCTTTGTATAGTACAGGGTCATCTTGCAAGAGGCTCTGCCAGGAAGCAGAAGTATTATTAACTTTTATAAAACATTTAGACTAACTCTTCTGTCATGAGTCAGTGAAGTTGGCTCCACTGAACAAAGATAAAGTAATTTAAAAACATCTAAGATGTTTTCCAAACGTCGATTGATGACCTTTGACGAGGAATCTTTGCATGGCGTTGCAAGTGAAAACTTTACTGCAACGAACGATTACTTATCATGCGTTTGCAATAGCGAGTCATTTAAAATCCATGCTGAAACATTACAGAGGTTGCGTAGCCTGGATAAGCTTATAAAAGGCAATGAAACAGGTTGTGGTTTGCAGTCCAGTACATAACTTATAAGATGAGAACACTTTGTTATTGTTAACTATAAAAAAAATGTTAAAATCTAAGAGTTTATGTAAAGTAGGAGTCAGATTAAATTGTAGGCGATGAAAATTGGCGAGTTCTTGAGCGAAGATATAAAGTGATTACATTTACGACGACTTCACGTGTCGAGTGAAACATCGTAATGGCCTGGATAATAACAAGTGCCACTTCTTCAAGGAGGGCACTTGAAATAGTGTAAATAACTGTGAAACCGACATTGATTTTGATATATTCCTTTTTACTTAATATTCACTTTTAAGATTTAAGAGTCTCAAAAGGCAATTCAATGGTCTTCATATGCTATTTGTAATAGAAGCATCAATAAGACATTAGTAAACTATTGTTATATATATCAAGGAGTACATTCACTATTTCAAGCAGGTGACTTCTTGGGGAACACAGCTAGTACTTATGAATGGGACTTCTGTATGGTCACCCTTTTTCATGACATGCAAGGATTTCTTTTATTTAAATCATTCTCAATACTTCAAAAACTTTAAAGCAATCATTTTGTCTAAGAAGACCACAACATAACTTTGGAATTCACTTCAAGATTCTGAAGTAAGTAAACCAGACAAAGTTCCTGTGCTGTGTTTAGACTCTGTATCATCATTGTCAAAGGGTTGTACTCTCACAAGTCGTGTTAACAACTTTGTACACAATTATTTACTATCTCCTTTAGCTGTATGATTCTCTTAACGTTTGCTGAAGTTGTTTTTAGAAATACATTTTCTTAGACTTTGTAAGAGTATCGCTTTGGTGTAAACAAGTCACATAACAAACAGTTGCCCAAGATAGGTCAATTGTAGTTGAAATACATTTTCTTAGTCTTGGTAAGAATATCGCTTTGGTGTAAACAATTGCAGAAGATGGGCCAATCGTAGTTGATTTTACTCTACGGTATTTAAGAATCAGTAAAATTGAATGATGATATCCAGTAGGTCATTGGATCTTCAAAACCATTTGAAACTTTTGATTGGATTGTATAAATTGTTTAAGTGATATCCTGGTGACATCCTGTGCCTCCCAACCACACGGCCTCTTTCTTTTATCCCAATCTGTCTTCAAAATGGAAGAAAAAATTTCCCCTCGGGATTTCAGTGAGGTTTGTAAGGAAATGCCTGGGGAGTAAAGAAGTCCGTGCTTTGAACGATCGGATACTTTTCACACCTTGAGGGGTACTGTCGGAGGACTCTTGGGACGATAGCACCTCGTTAGGAGGATTTTTATCATGTTTAGAAACATCTCAAGAACTGGAGACTTCACGTCAGTGCCAATAGTATCGTGAAATCTTTTTCATGCATAATAGAAAATGTCACTCAACTCTAACCACATTTTGTTTGGTTATTGTTGCGACATTTTTGGAGTAGTAAAATGACAAAAGACTTATTCTTATTCATACTTGTAATTAATATTATTGTTTGTTATTCTTATCAAGTTCACTTGCCTCTAGTTGAACTAAAAGTATTGATGACCATGTAACCACCAGTTAAGTATTGACTCATTATAAATTAAGAAAGAATTATATCTACTTGAATATTTACTTAGTTGAGGTGAAGTAAGAATCATATCTATGAAAGTATTTGTTTTTAATAAAAGTAAAGTAAGAATCGCATTTTCATAAGTATTTACTTGGTACTTTATAAAATAAGAATTGTGTCTTTATAAGTATTGAAAGTATTTATTTATTATAAGTAGAGTAGGAGTCATGTATGCTGCAGGGAAGTGCATAGAATTTAGAAATTAACCTTTTTAAGACAAGCCTCATATTTAACAGGAAGGACACTTCTCTGAAGACCTCCAGTTTTCGGCTTTTTTTTCTAGGTGTTCTGGTACAATAAGGCAACAATGCGATATGCAATGCAGAGAGTTAGTGGCTCCCTCTAGTGAAAGATACCAGATAGGATAGCTCAGTACTTCTGTCATACATCGAGGAATGCATTCTTGAAAAAGCACTGCAGTATTACGTGATTGAAATATGTTTATATGTTTGGAATGTAAATATTTTCTATATACAATATTTACAGATTTTTCATCTATTTGTACTTAACCCTTTTACCCCCAGGCTCTTTGGAAATTTCCAACCCTTAACCCCCAAGGGGTTATTTTTTTCCCAGCACATTTTGCAGTATATTTTTTTCAAATTGCTCTAACAGCCTTAATTTTTGTCATGGAGTGGTCAGGTTGGTCTCATTCTCTTGGAAAATGCCTGAATTTTTTAAAAAAATTATCAAAAATATGATAAAAAAAATTTTTATAGCAATTTTTTGCAAAAAAAAAAAAATTATAGCATTTTTTTGCAAGGACGTACCGGTACGTCCATGGGGCTAAAGAGATGGGTTTTGTGAAACGTACCAGTACGTCCTTTGGGGGTAAAAGGGTTAATGTGGCATTCTTGAATCCTATTTCTGTTGAGTAATAGCCATCCTTTCTGCAGGCTCCATCTATACAAAATTGAAGAAGGAAAATAGGCAGAATGGAACGACAACTGTGTCGTCCAGAGCGAGGAGTGCCAGCAATGCATTTCAGAGTTTGGCTTCCACATTGACACCTGCTGTGGGTACCTCTCCCAAGATAACAGTGGATGTGATGATTTGATTGTAAGTATTATTAATTTTGTTCTTTTTCTTGCTCATTTTATTAACCAGCACAGTTTGCAATTTGAGATAGCAGTCCTATTTCTATTTGTATACTGTATTCTTTTCAAACAGGTATGTTGTTGAAGCTTTCTAAAACGACATTAGTTTTCCTTTCATGGTTCCTAATGATAAAGTCAAAGACCACTGATTTGTAAAAACTTTTATCTTCCGGCTGCTCTTACTGACACATGAATCGCTACATTAATTATCAGCCTTCTTGGTTGTTGCAATTTAAAGGGAAATATAACAAGGTCTATCAATTATTTATATTCTGTAACAGTAGCCCAGTCAAGATTATTTTGAATATGGTTTACATGTGGAACCATTTCCCTCCTCTCTCTTTGATTCTCCCAAACTCATATTATTGTTATGTTTTCTTGTATCCCCTTTGACCTTCTTACAGGTCAAGAAGAGGCAACCTCCATGGCTAAACCTCTCCTGACCAACCGTTCCTTGTCCCTTTATGTCCCGTGTCAAAACTTCCCCATTTTTGGAGTACCATTTGGGATTATTTCCTCTGCCAAAGGAGTTACGTCTTTAATCCTTTATTGTTTTGGGTCATTAGTGTAGAGGTACTTTATGGCACAAGAATTTAACCTAATGTTTTCATAATTGACAACAATTGATTAGGATTTTGAAAGCGATTAAAAAGTGATATTCTTGATACTAAAACAGCGGTGGAAAGGAGAATATGATTCACACTGATTTTGTTAAAATCAATGATAACAGCTGAGCAGAGTTTGAGCCCAGTCTTTTAACTCCTTCAAGACGTTAAGGCCATGTTTGGAGTTTCTCCCCGGGATTATAAAAGAGGACGGATAATTCAGGTATGTTTTGTATTTAGATCCATTTGACAGGAGTTATACATTAGATCCGCATCCCATCTCCCGTTTGCAGTAGATATTTCTGGATGACATCTGAATGTTCAATGAGTAGCTTCTTTATGATTAACCTGGTCCTCCTATCAGGGCCATTTGAAATCTGCTAAATAAGTTATGTAGAAAACTGAACTTGAGTTGAACCAGGACAATTGATAGGCCTTAACCAGGTTTGTTGGTTTTAAGATAATGGCAGATGTTGCTTCAAATGTTTCATTCCACCATTATTGGAACATTGTCCGTCTGTCTGCATGTCAGAAGCTACGTTGAATCTTTATCTTTGAAGGCAAACTTGCTTGAGGTTATGATTTTCTTGTTGTGAAATAGTGTCTCAGTTTGCTTGGAAGAGTCCACACGTCTCTTAAGATCACTTCTTCTCCTTCATCACCCAAGTGCAGGCAAGGCCTTAGACTAACCCTATGTAAACCAAGCAAGCCTTTCCAATAATAGTAGTTATGATCTGGGAATAGCTGTCTTTTTCTTTCTCACTGTTATCCCTACATTGTTCTCTAGTGTTGGGTAGCGCCATAGCCTCTGTACCATGGTCTTCCACTGTCTTGGGTTAGAGTTTTCTAGCTTGAGGGTACTCTCGGGCACACTATTCTATCTAATTTCTCTTCCTCTTGTTTTGTTAAAGTATTTATAGTTTATATAGGAAATATTTATTTTAATGTTACTGTCCTTAAGATATTTTATTTTTCCCTGTTTCCTTTCCTCACTGGGCTATTTTCCCTGTTGGGGCCCCTTGGGCTTATAGCATCCTGCTTTTCCCACTAGGGTTGTAGCTTAGCAATTAATAATAATAATAATAAGGGGTCGGTTTCCTGATGCACCCTCTCAAATACCTTCTTTTAAAGGTATCTTCTCCCACCAAACCTCTTCTCTCCATATCATCCTTCACCTTATCTCATCTAGTTCTCTGCCTCCCTCTTGATCTCCTCCCCCTAACAGGTTCCTCCCAAGCCCTCTTCACTCTCTCCCCTCCATCCATCCTCACCACATGCCCATACCATCTCAGTTGTGATACTCTTATCACCTCTGATCTTTACTACGCCTGCCATACTTCCGTGATAGGATCTAATCAAGTAGGGAATATGTCCTTGATGCCTTCAGACTTTTGGGTGTATAGATACCGAAAATTCTTGATTCCCTTTAAAGTTATATAAGGATCTCTGTGGCATTACTTTTGATTTCGAGGCTCACAACTTGAAGAAGAAAAGCCTTGATACTACTTAAAAATGGCCCATTCTTTATCCTATACATCCCCTGAATGTACATTGTAGCAGAAGTAAATTTGTTTGATATATTTATTTTTACTTCTTATTTCTTTGCTTCTATCATCTGGGTATTTTGAGTCTCACAAGGCTTGCTGTACAGACTTGTTTCCTGTGAATTTTGGCTCATTTTGAATGATGGAATTAGTAAAATGGAAACGGTCCTAGTTTATTTCCTTTGGTCAAAACTACTTCACTTAAATCATAATTACCATAAAAATTACTTGATATCTTAATTGATTATTTATCAAGACAATGTTTATACTTTGCCCTGTCTTCAAACCCAGGATACATGTTAATTGAATTATTATCATTTGTATTATTATCATTATTGTTACTATATAAGTTGGAAAAGCAGGCTATTTTCTCTGTTGGAGCTCTCGGGCTTATAGCATCCTGCTTTCCCATCTAGGGTTGTAGCTTAGCAAGTAATATTAATATTACTTGGAGTGGGGGTAGCTTCCTCGCTTACCCTTCAGTAACTACCTCATTATGAATGTTAACCCTTCTACCCCCATGGACGTACTGGTACGTTTCACAAAACTCATCCCTTAACCCCCATGGACATACCGGTACGTCCTTACCAAAAACTGCTATCTGCATTTCTTTTTTGCATATTTTTGATAACTTTATGAGAAACTTCAGGCATTTTCCAAAATAATGAGACCAACCTGACCTCTCTATGACGAAAATTAAGGCTGTCAGCGTAATCTAAAAAAAAGATATTGCAAAAGGTGCTTGAAAAAGAAAAATGCCTGTGGGTTAAGGGTTGGAAGGTTCTAAATGGCCTTGGGGGTAAAAGGGTTAATTAACAGCCCAAGTTCCAGCTGAGCTGAAAGCAGACTCTTATCAAAGGACTCAGGTTTGTGTAGTCAGGAAAAATACAAATTACTTTTAGAATTTGTGATATTTTCTGTTTTATTTTCTATTTAATAAAGCCAATGTTTTGCTTTTCATTATTTCTATATTATGGTGCTGTATTTTCTGTTGTATTTTCTCTTTAATAAAAAATATTTTTCAGCACACTACAGTATACTGTATATAACAATATGTCTGCTGTATGCATTACTTGAAGGTAATTTTTCTTCCTTCTACTCTACTTCCGTGTTCCCTCCTCCTTCCTTCTTTCTTGCTGTCCATCCTCACAACATTCCCTTCATGCTGCAGGTGCTGAATAGCCTCCCTGGGCCCTGTGTTGGGCCATCTGGCCCAAATTCATAAATCCCATGGAACCAGTATATTCTTTTTACTGTTACATTTTTAATTATGGTTTGTTCCAACACGGAGTACTTACCTAGAACTACTTTCTTAGGAGTTACTGGTAACTCTTTCCCAAACGACCAGAATTTTGTGGAGTTTACCCTATTCCCATTTTCTATGGGTGACCTCAGGCGGAGTGATACGCGCCCTGAGGCGACCCTGGGTCGGAGAGCGTGCTAGTTCAGGTCGTGCTCCTCAGTAAGTTTTTGGTCGCGATGTGATTCACATCTTGCTGCGCTTTCTCTTACCCAGTGCGACTCTTTGTGTTCACCACGTAGTTCTTGTGCCCATATCCTTACCCCCTTTCCCTTGTGTCCCTGTGTCTCTTGGTGTGTTAGTGTTTTCATTATGGAGCATCCCCGCCGTTGCCCTGGGCCTGTGGCCGGTAAGTCTTGTGGGGCTTTCCTTTCGAAGCCCGAGGTTGACCCACACTCACGTTGTTCGTCATGTAGGGGCAAGGTATGCTCCCCTACCGCCACGTGCTCGGAGTGCGAGTCTTGGGGCGAAATCCAGTGGGTCCTTTATGGGACTAAGAAGAAGAAGTCGACCAAGAAATCGCCCAAGAAAGCTACCGCGTCCTCTGCTTTGGTGTCTCCAGATGCCTCGTCGGAACGTGGCTCCCTTTCATCTTCCCCTACCCAGAGTAGGGGACAAGGTAAGTCCGTTGCGGGGAATCGGCCCATTGTCCTTCCCCAGGAGTCTGAGTTACCTGTGGGGGAAGCTACTGATGTGATAGAGGCATGTGTGGGGCCTGAGGAAGGTGCGGGAGTGTGTGTGGGAGACGAGGTCCTGGTGCCCGCAGGGCCCGTCTCTACCGAAGACCCGATGTGGGGGAAGTCAGGTACTACCTCTTCTCCCCCATCTTAGGCATGTGTTTCAGGTACTTCGGCCGCCGGGGGGGATGCCGAGAAAGGCCATTCGTCGAATTCAGACCCCGCTGTTTGGGATCTCCCTAGAACACCCTGCAGGTCACCCTTCAGGCTAGAAGAGGAGTTTGACCATTGGATCGCCCGGAAGAACATTCCTCGGTCCCCCCGAGCACCCTTGGCGATGCTCCCGCCCGTCTTCCTGCAGCCTGCGGAACCAGAGATTCGTCATGGAATCCCCCCCGCGGAATTGGACGTCTCAGGTGGTTCGGCTGATTCCCTCTCCTCCTCGTCGTCTTCCTCGTCCGCAGATTCATCGTCATCAGAGGACGATACCAGGTCCACGAGGAGGAAACGCGAGAGGTCCAGGAAAAAGAAGAAGTCCCGCTCCCGTTCAAGACAGAAAAAGGAGTCCAGGACATCTAAGAAGAAGGCGAAGAGGAGTAAGTCGAAGGATTGGGTGAGTATCACGGTGCCCTGGAGCAAGCTGTTTAAGGTGGCTCCCTAGAGCCTCATCCTCACCGTCTCTCCCCTCCTTCTCCTCCTACGGACAAGAACCTCACCGAGGGAGGCCTTTCCAAGCTCCCCGTGATGCGCTTAAGTTGACGAAAGCCTCCGCTGCCCCTACTCTGTGGAGGGAGGCGCGCCATCAGGTGGAAGGCGTTACGCCAGCCACGGGCTCCTTGGCTGACTTCATTAAGCTCCAAGGGCCCCCTACGGCCAGAGATATTCCCACAGATGCGAGGACGCCCGCAGGACAAGGTAATCCCATGACGGATACCTTCGCCTCTGCAGATCCGCCCGTGACACGGGCAGGCCTGTCCAACGTTACACCCCCCCCCCCCCCCCCCCCCCCCGTTCACCGATGATACTCATGCGGAGGGACTGGTGGCAGAGGCCCTGGTTGAGGGAGGAGAGTGCTCGTCCGATGACATCTCCTCCTACCGCTAGGTGTTGGCCCTCATAAGGCGGAACCATCGGCTGGATGAACCCATGCCCACCACTGAACAGGCCTGGCTCTCCGGACTTAGCAGGTTGGTGGAGAACCCTATACGGCAAAAGCCCTCCTTAGCTCTACCCTTAGCTCCTGACGTAAAGCTGGGTATGGAGCATATTGACAAATTCTTGGACGGCCTGGCGGACGCCCCTAGGAGACAAAGTGCCTCGAAGCTGCTTCCAGGACTGAGGGCACAGAAGAGGTTTTACGTGCCGGAAGGTCGTCGGGGAAGACCCCGCGCAACGGAGACAGCCATCACCTCGTTGAACCAGGGTGCCGCTGGAGACAGAGCATCCACGGCCCCTGTGTGTTTTTCCCCTTCGGAGACCTCCATGATGGAGGACATGGCCCAGGACTTAGTTTACGTGTCCTCCTGGTTTGACTGGTGGTCCTGCACGTTGGTTGGCTTTCAGTCCTCTCATGATTTGTCCCTACCAGAAAATCAAATCTTATTGAGAGCTGATTAGCTCAGGGGGCAAAGCCCTAAAATTCTTATCCTATCAATCCCTCTCCCAGGCTACCAATTGGGTCCTGAGGAAGAGAGACACTATACTCAGCAAATTAGTGAGAAAACCCCCTGACCGGGAAGCAAGAAAATTGAGAAATTCCTCGATCTGGGACGAGGCAATCTTTCCCCTTGAGTTAGTGGACGAGACGATGGAACGGGTGAGGAAGATGAAGGACATGGGAGACCATAGACCTCCCTCAATGAGGCGCCCACCTCACAGGAGACCCTCCGTGGACGCCCCTCACCCTTCCCATTCATCCCCGGCCCAACCTAGAGGAGAACCCCCTTCGGCTCCCTTGCTGCAAACAACTCAGCCCCCCCGGTAGAGGTACCACAGCACCCCAGTCTAACTTTAGACCGTCCTTCGGGAACTCAAGAAGAGTTCGGTCCGGACGCCCCTCCAGAAGGAGATAGGAGGCGAGGCCCCCTACTCCTACAGGAGCCTCAAGTAGGGGGATGCCTCAGACACTCTTGGCAAGCATGGCGGGATTACGGTGCGGATCCCTGGACGGTGACAATCCTGAGGGAAGGTTACAGGCTACCCTTCTTAGCAGAACCTCCCCCGCTTATTCCAGCCCTTCAGGCGGAGTGGTTGATACCCAAGGACCCCTTGAAACGGGCAGCTCTGCAGGAACAAGTGTCGTCCATGATCTCCAAGGGAGCGTTGGAACTAGTCGAAGAGCCCGGCCCAGGATTCTACAGCAGGCTCTTCCTGGTGGAGGCCGGTAATAGACCTGTCGACCCTCAACAAGTTTGTGGCGAAAACCGAGTTCAAGGTGGACACTGCCAAGACAGTGTTGGCCGCCTTGAGGGAAGGGGACTTCATGATATCCCTGGACCTCAATGACGCCTACTTCCAAATCCCCGTCCATCCCTCCAGCAGGAAGTTTCTCAGGATAAAGTGGGATTCCCGAGTGCTACAATTCAAGACCGTTTGCTTCGGACTGTCGATGGCTCCTCAAGTGTTTACAAGAGTCTTCACGACGGTCTCCGTATGGGCACACGTGCAGGGCATCCGTCTGATCCGGTACCTGGACGATTGGTTGCTTCTTTCAGCCTCAAAGGAAGAATTGATTGCAGGAACAGGGTGCGAGGTTACTTTGTCTCTGCGAGGAGTTGGGCATCACGGTCAACGTAGAGAAGTCCCAACTGATCCCCTCCACCAGGATGACCTACTTGGGGATGGTCCTGGACACCCGACTAGTGAGAGCCTTCCCCTCGTTGGAGAGATTGGAGAACCTAGTGCGAGTTCTGCAACCCTTTCTGTTGGACCAACCCAGGAGGGCCAAGGATTGGTAAAGGTTGCTTGGCCACCTAGTGTCCTTGGAAAAGTTAGTGCCACAAGGGAGACTCAAACTTCGAGCGGTGCAGTGGGACCTGAAGGAACACTGGACCCAGGGGAGAAATCCCCACAAACTGGTTCTGGTCTCCCCAGAAACGAAGGTAGTCTTGCAGTGGTGGCACGACAGGAGGAACACCGAGATGGGGATGCCCTTCGCACCCGACCCTCCGGAAGTCCTATTGTTTACGGATGCGTCGAAGGAAGGTTGGGGCGCTCACCTACTCGACCAATCGACAAAGGGAAAATGGTCGAGCGAGGAAGCAAAGCACCACATAAACGTGCTAGAGATGATGGCTGTGCTGAGGGCGAGTCAAGAATTCGTTCATCTCCTCCGGGGGAACACAGTGGCGTTGATGTGCGACAACGCCACAGTAGTAGCCTACGTAAAGAAGAAAGGGGGTCTAAAGTCGAAAGAACTATGCTCGTTATCGACAGAACTTCTAGAATGGGTGGCAGAAGAAGGGATCGAGTTCACAGCAAGGTTCATCCTGGGAAAGAGGAACGTCCTGGTGGACGGCCTCAGCAGAGTAGGCCAGGTAATAGGGTCAGAGTGGACTCTACACCTAAAGGATAGCTCAGTCAGTCATACTGAAGTGGGGTTCCCCAGTAGTAGACCTTTTCGCCACACGTCTGTACGCCCAACTCCCCGTGTTCTGTTTACCAGTCCCAGATCCGTCAGCGGCGTTCGAGGACGCTTTCCAACACCCTTGGGACGGCCTCAATGTGTACGCCTTCCCCCCCTTCGGAATGATACGACAAGTCCTCAACAGAGTGAGGACAACAGCCAACCTTCAGATGTCTTTGGTCGCGCCTTGGTGACCGGAGAGGGATTGGTTCGCAGACCTAAAAGAACTGGCCCTTCTTCCTCCTTGGCCGCTCCCGGACAGGCCAGACCTTCTTCATTAACCCCACTTCCAAAGGTTTCACGAAAACCCTCGGTCCCTCCGCCTTCACGCGTGGAGGTTATCGAGCGGCTTCTGAAGAAAGATGGATTCTCATTGAGGACCGCGACGAGGATGTCGGGTTACTTAAGGCGGTCCTCTTCCGCTGTCTACCAAGCGAAATGGGCAGTCTTCTCGAAATGGTGCGCTTCCCGGAATATCAAACCCTTGGGGGCCTCGATCCACGACGTGGCGGACTTCCTAGTGTATCTCAGGGACGATTTGGGCTCTTCCATTCCAGCAATAAAAGGAGTGAGGGCAGCGTTAGGTCAAGTCTTCCTCCCGAAGGGCATTGACCTGGGAACCTCCCGGCACATCTCGATGCTCATCAGGAGCTTTGAGCAGTCATACCCCCCACAGGAGGTGAGGGTACCGCAGTGGGACCTAGCCATAGTACTCAAAGCCCTGTCAGAACCTCCCTTTGAGCCCCTCAAGGACATCCTGGATAAGGAGCTCACCCTCAAAACGGTCTTCCCCTGGCTTCGGCGAAGAGGGTTAGTGAGTTGCACGGATTATCGTACGAGGTTTCACACTCAAAAGGATGGCGGGAGGCCTCATTTAGGTTCGTCCCTAACTTTGTGGCCAAAACGCAAAACCCAGCCTGTTGGGACCCTCGGTTCGAGGGCTTTTCGGTCCCAGCGATCCCTCGATCGGACAACCCTAAAGACTTACTCTTATGCCCGGTCAGAGCAGTAAGAAAACACCTTGAATGGACTTCCTGACTCCGACCTGAGATCAAGAGTTTATTTGTCTCGACCGGTCAGATGAAGAAACCTGTCTCCAAGAACTCAATCTCCTTCTGGTTATGACAGGTGATCAAGAGAGCTTACGATGCTTCGGGAACCCCTCTCCCAGGCAGGCCAAGGCCTCATGATATTAGGGGTCTAGGCACCTCCCTAACGTTTGAGAAGAACATGGCCATGGGCCAAATTCTGAAAGCAGGTACCTGGTCCAGACAGTCCACTTTCACGGAACATTACCTGAAGGACTGTTCTAAGATATCCTTGGACGGGTTCGCCCTTGGCCCAGTCATATTGGCCCTGCAAAAGATTTGAAGGTCATGGCCCCAGGGAAACCGGGGGTGGTAAGCCATGAGACACACGTTCATCCCTTACCTTTCCCCCTTATCATCCTTCCCCTTACCCTTAATCCCCGACGTGGGCGTGACTCTAGAGGCCCTGGCGGCCAGGATATACGTCTTCAGCAAGGAATACGTCTCAGAAGTAATGGTACAGAGGTAAGCCACTTAGACACTAAGTTAGTTTTTTGGGTAGTTTTCCCCTATTTTCATTCAGTTTTCTGGTAGGGGTCATCGGAACCTAGTTCCCCTTCGAGGTGCCCCCTTTTTCGCCCGCTCGTGCTCCTAACCTTCAGACCCTAGTCCCTGCAGGACACTCCCTCCTCCTAAAGTTTGTCTCCTAAGAAAGTAGTTCTAGGTAAGTACTCTGTGTTGGAACAAATCACAAATTTTTAAGTAATTTGTATTTTTCCTAAGATACTTACCTAGAAATACTTTCAGGTTATGGCCCGCCCATCCTTCCCCGAGGGTCCTGCAGGGTTGAGGAGAACCCTTTTTGCTACGAAACTTACTGAGGAGCACGACCTGAACTAGCACGCTCTCCGACCCCAGGTCGCCTCAGGGCGCGTATCACTCCGCCTGAGGTCACCCATAGAAAATGGGAATAGGGTAAACTACACAAAATTCTGGTCGGTTGGGAAAGTTACCAGTAACTCCTAAGAAAGTAGTTCTAGGTAAGTATGTTAGGAAAAATACAAATTACTCAAAACTTTGTGATATTTTTAATTCACCACAGAGACGTTGAAATGTTAATGGAGATCATAGATGAATCCAGCCATGACAGACCAAGGAGGCAGCTGCCGATGACCTCGGATTACATAGCAGCCCAGTCTGCCCTACCTGAACCTCGACGTGTCACGTGGAGGACGACCCAAAGTGTAGACATTTTGCCATCGTGAACCTTAACAAGTCTGAGTACTTAAAAGATGCTTCTCAAGTCATGCCGTGTCCTGTCCTTCCTCTGGCCAGCGTCAGTGTGTGAGTATCACCAGGTCGTCTTATGACTGTATTCAAACCTTACACTTTCTAGAGCTCATGTTTCCATCTCATGTTAAGCATGAAGGTTGTTTGTTTGTTTGTTCCTACACAAATACAAACCTCATACTTCAACAGAAGTATACTTTCAGGGAAGGTGGATGATACGGCTGTTTGAACTTCATTGAGGTGGAGGTAGTTACTGCTGGGTGGTGGGGAAGCCCCTCCCATCTGACGGGCCACTGAGCCCCTGCTTTGTTTTCAGCTGCTGTAGAGTACAGGTGAGCTTCTGTTTCTCTTTCCCTTAGATAATTTCGTTGGCAGATCATTGTGCGAGAGGAATGTTTGAAAGGAACAATGGATTTGTAGTGGTTTCCTGATAACTGTGTGACAGGTGTCTGTTCAAACCTGCCAATATCCGCATTCTTGTTTCTGTTAGACAGCATTCCTCTTTGCTTTTTATCCCCTCACTCGTATGGCCGATGACGTGTGACGACAAAGTATTCCTTGGAAGGAGGGCGTTCATAGTTTTTCTTTGATTTTTTCACAAAGACAATATTAATAGATCCTGAATTATTATGGATATTGATAAATGAAAACAAAGTTATTCATCATAATTTACTCATAAACGAAGATCCTTTTGTTCAATATCTTGCTGCTTTTGCTAGTTTTAGACAAGGCTCTCTCTCATCTCTCTCCTCTCTCTCTCTCTCTCTCCTCTCTCTCTCTCTCTCTCTCTCTCTTCTCTCTCTCTCTCTCTCTCTCTCTCTCCTCTCTCTCTCTCTCTCTCTCTCTCTCTCCTCTCTCTCTCTCTCTCTCTCTCTGCTACCCCTATATTACCCCTCTTCTGAACTCTTAATAGAGCAAACTTTCTTCTTCCTTTTTAGCAAGATCTTGAAATTGTCTGTTCCTCTTTGAAATGATAAAATTCTTACCGAAAACGAGAAAAACTAACGTAAAATGAGAATGTCAGAGGTCAAACTCAAGCATGTTCTCTCTATGAGGTTTGTGGTAGGACTGAAGGTCGAAGGGTGTAATTTAACCTGACTCATGAAAGCTATACAGATGCCATTGTTCACAATTTCTTTAACATTAAAATGTGATAATTATCAAAATTTACGATAACAGAAAAAATACTGCATTTTCTTATAGGGGACAATGTTTTTGGTTTATTGAGTTACTTTTACTAATTATCCTGTAACTATGAAAGTAAGAGGAATTTTGACAAAATATTTCGTATACGCATTCTCTGTTGCCATATGAAGTTCAGTGAATTTTTTCAAGATTTTGTGTTTTTCTTCCTATTACCCCCCATATATTGGCATTCTGGCTGGCCCCCTTTATAGACGATGAGTAGACAATTAATGAAGAATGGTGTGATATTAAGAACACATATTAGAAGTTTTGAGACATGCAGATACAAGGAGAAAGCCATGGATATCAAATGATACATGGGATAATATAAAAAGGAGACAAACAGAAATTGATTGTTGAAAGTTTTCAAGGAAGTGATGAAAATTACAAGGTAGAGCATGCTAAGTATTCCAGTATTGATAGTGAGGTCAAAAGAAAAGCCAGGAATGACTGGAGAGAATATTTAGACAAGAAAGTAGATGATGCTGACAAAGCACTAGCTATGGTGTAAGAATTGCTCTACCGGGAAGGCCAAGAAGAAGTCCCTTTTCTTTGGAGGGATGTACTGTATAGGCAATAGTGGTGGAAGGCTCCCCATGGCTCTCATCCACTGTGCAGTTATCGTCATGGGCCCAGGCCCTTCGAAGACGCTGCAGCGAGACTTTTGGTATCTGCCACACACTTCAGTATCATCTTTGAAGAAGCTCTGTCTGCCTCCAAAATAGGATCAGGACCTCCGGCTGCTTCTTCCGTCCCTGATCTGGCAGTTCAGGAGGGCTGGTAGAGGTAAGAAGTAAGTTAAGAGGACTCGTAAGTCGACAGTCCCCTTTTCCAAGTGCAGAGAGTGCGGATGCTCGTCTTCACATCGGGCAACCTGGAGCAGAGCAGAAAGAAAGAAGAGAGAGAGACTGTGTGCGTTTGGTGGACCTGAAGGACGCTTATTCTCAAAGACCCGTTCGTCAGTCTTACAGGAAGTACCTCTGCTTCATCCTCAGGAGATTAGTAGACCAGTTCAAAGCTTTGTGCTTCGGACTGTGCACTGCTTACGTAAGTGGTCACTTTGGTCTCATTTTGTGACTCGGATGTGATATGGCTTTTGAGGAGTTTTGTCGCCTGTCTGATCCTGGCTTCTTCCAAAAGGCAGTTGCTTGAGGATTGAGACCGACTACCCTCTTTTATCGCAATCTGGGGTTCGTGATGAATTTGAAAAAGTAGTCTCTCCCACCTCAACCGAGGCTCAAGTGCCTTGGCATGGAGATAGATATGATAGTCTTTCACCCAGAATATCTCATTAACATGATCAGAGAGGTGGTGCTCCCATTCCCATTCTAGCGAGAATCCCAGCTTGACGGTGGTAATGTCATCTGGGACATCTACCTCATTTGAAAAGCTTATTCAACATATGTGGCTTCACTTGCAAACTCTTCATTAGTGTCTGAGGTATCACTGGATGTTGTCCAGCAATCTCTTGTGGAGTAAGATGTGTTGGATAATCTTAACTGGTGGCTGGACAATACAAACCCCACCAAGAGTGCTTCAGGGAAATGGGTCTCAGAAGAAAAGCACCTCAAAATCAACTTGTGTAAATGAATGCTGCATTCATTTACACAATAACCTTTCCAACACAGTTTAATAGGGTACTCAGTAGTGTTGATGAGCGACAACGCTACGGTAATAGCATATGTTATGAGGAGCAACTGTCTCGCACAGTCTTGTGAGTTGACAAGTCTGTTTCACATCTGGGGAGTGGTCAATCCTTTAGATCTATCAGCAAGGTGTCCTACACCAATGGGATCTCTTGTACTCTACGTCTTTCCCTCTTTTCAACCTGATATCCCGGTGGATCAACAGAGTTCTGATTATGCCCAGGTGTCAGGAGTACCATGGCGGCTCCCAAATTACCACAAGATGAGCTTGATTCTGATCTGTTAGCACATTGAGGCAAGTATCCCCAGAAAACTGTGAATACTTCCTCTAATATGTGAAGTCGTTTATGGTTAAAGACTGTACAGTATCTCCTCCGAGCATGTGTTGAAAGCTACAATGGGCCTCTTCAGTTATCTAAGGAAGAGAACCTTTTTTCTGCTATTGTTGTCGTAGAAGGGACACTCCTCCAATCGTCATTGCTCTAGCGCATGCTATGGTCATCCTTGTCTTTGCTAAGAGAAGTGCCTCTCAGTCGTTCTGGGGAAGGCTATTTCTCAGCTTTAAGCGAAGTCCTCCAACTGAGAAGCTAGTTCTATTCTCCTCTTGGAAGTTGTCTCTGTTCATGAAGAGCTTCAAGTAGCCTAGTTGTGCCCATCCCTGGAATGTGGACTGTGATTAATATTCTCAAGTTTCTTATGAACCTTTGAGATAAGTGACAGACAAAGATCTGACTCTGTACATTGTCTCTCAGCCACCGTAGCTTTGCCAAAGTGAATTGGTGAACTTTTGACATCTTGCATATTCCCAGTCATTCCGAAAGATGAAAGGAGTTTGCCTTCTCTGGTTCCTGGGTTAGTGGCCAAGACCCAGCTGCCCACGATACTAAGTTCAACTCCTCCTCCATCTCTTCTCTGGAGGCATCCAGGGGCCATCAGAGTTAGTCTCTCTCTCCTGCTGGTTTACTCTTGGTGTGGGTCTGAGTCCTCTCTCAAAGACTACAAGTTCCAGGTCTAAGGTTCAAAGTGTGTGTCTAGCTGACCGACTGAGAGAGAGCTTCCCTTGCCACCTGTCAGTAGTTCTAACTACCTCGTTTGATATTAAAGAATAACCCTCACGTTGCTGAATCATACTTTATGTAAAGGACAAAGGTTTGTATAGTTAGGAGAAATACAAATTACTTGAAACTTTTTTGAATTTTCGGCTGGAGAGAAAATGTTGATATTATTTATGGTTACATAAAACCAAATAGAAATTATTAAAAGCTGGTATAGTATTATAAGAAGACTTGAAAATTTATTTGTATAAGAAATTCAGTGTCATCTCATTTTCCACAGGTATATAACTGAATTTACTTTACAGTTTATGGTCTTATATAACTTGATAGTGCTCATTTCACTTATTGTGCATTTACAATTATACAAAGGTGAAAGTACCTGGACTGGAAAGACGTAATAGCGCAGAGTTACATAGTGTAATGTCCCTCGTTACGTCTGTTTAAAATACTGTACGTCATTTCTGACATCCAACTTACTTTGTTTTGTCTCACGTTGCATCAATCTCTAAGTCAAGATAATTAAGTAGTGTACTTCAGATGGAAGCTTAATAATTTTGATGTCTTGTTTTTATAAAACGAAAGCTGGTTATAAGTACTTGTTCATGTTCAGAACAAACATACAAACACAAATCCAACCGAAAATAACAAAGATAAGATATAGAAATAACGTAATGAAACAATACTATATCATTTAATACAGTAAGCGCGATGACGTTTGTCATAACCTGATATATATTTTAGATGAAACCCGACTATTTGCTGACTTTTGCAGCTAAAAATCATAGGCATGGGATTCAAGCTTGGTCTACCCTAGGCCAAAATAAATCAAAATGACTTACAAACAATTCGACTTACAAAAAGCTTCGTGGAACCAACCAAGTTTGTAAGTTGAGGACCTATATAGGGAACCTTCTGAGTCACCTTATAGGAACCAATTAAGGACGTTGGGTGTGGTACTTCTGCAAACTCAGACAAGAGTAAGTTGAGAATTATTCTCTTATATTAGGTAATTTCCAACCACTTTTGTAATATTGTGATTGGTTGATTTCTATATTTGCTGTTATATGATTGAATAGATAACCATTGATATCGCTTAGTGGAATACTTGGCTCTTCCTGAGAATAGTAAGATTTGCAAATAGAGAAGCAGTTACTGTATAGGGTGATTTTGTTGACTCTTAAGATCTCAACTAATTGCCTTTTTCTGTTGTATCGTCTGTTTATACTCAATGTATGATCAATGGGACTGTTAACAGTAGCAACCTTTATATATGCATTCTTAACTGCCTTTCATTTAGTATTTATTACAATAGTTCTGTAAAGTACAAGGTTATTTTAGCATTCTCTCTCTCTCTCTCTCTCTCTCTCTCTCTCTCTCTCTCTCTCTCTCTCTCTCTCTCTCTCTCTCTCTCTCTCTCTCTCTCTCTCTCAGCATGTAAATTCTTTTGATTTAAAAATGGTTATCTAGCATTTAGTGGCTGACGAGTTAGTTTTTTCTTGCAGAAAAAGATTCATCGAAGGTTTCCTAAACCTAACCTGTGTATTTTATCAACCTATATTAGAGAAATTTTCAGCATCTGTTAAATTTATGAAGTATTTTTATTGATATCAGAATTGTAGAAATGTATACACTAGAAAGGGACAATTCGTAATATTGATCTTCTAGTGATTTGTTGAGGCTAATGAATGCAGTTGGCAGCACAGTCCTCTCCCGTTCCTTTGAGCCTTATCATTTGCCGTGTTCTTGCCAAGCCGTTTGGTTTCTTTAACTTGGTGTTGCCTTGATGTCCACCTTCCATTCAAGGAAAATATTAATAGCATATAAAAGTATAATTGTTTGGTCTGTCTAAAACTATATCCAGTAAATTCTCTAGAGTTCATATTGAGTAAACTCTTCAATATCTCAAGGTTTTTTACATTGTAAATGTTCTGTTGTCATCAATGTGTTCGTCAACTTTGTGATAACATTGGTATATTTATCCTCTCATATCTTTCAGGTACATTTGCTTCTCTTTTACTTGATGGAAGGAGCGATATCATTCTCCAGTCACAAGTGGAATATTCGTAAGAACTAAGCAGGAAGAAAATATGCGTTGGAGCCAGCCAGCCTTCATCTTTAGGTCTAAATCTACACTTCTTGGAAGAAAGATATATCAGTCAAGGATGGAAAATACATTCTTCAAATACCCTAGAATTGCTGAGAAAGTTTAAATATTAGATGTTTTGTTTATTTGTATGGTAATATTCAGCTGGTTACTCCAAATCTCATTCATAAAGACTATCTTTGTTTAATCACTGTTAGATACTTTACTGTATTTTGTTAGCACCGTTGTAAGCAACTGGTCTTCAGATTTAGACCCTCTATCAGTTTACCTCGAACTTTGCCTCATTGAAAAGTTTTTAATATTTTTCAAAGAAAATCGTGAATCTTCAACTAAACATTGGTCATAGCATCAGTTCGTTTGCCCCTAACAGTTGCAACATTTTCCTCAACTTTCCAACTTCTCTTACTCTGTCTTGTTCAAGTTGTCTTCCCACTTATGAGAACAGATCCTCCAGCTCAGGCATAGGATATCACAGAGATGAGAGTTGATAGTATAGTCAGGCTCTCTTAGAAAATAAATGAATAAATGACTGAAATTTACATATAGTTAGCCCTCTGTCTATTTAAGATGAAATCCTTGAAGGTATTGGTTAGTAGAGGGCAGAGGTCATTGGAGGAGCTCCTCTCCAAAAAGGGTGTAATTGGGTAAGCATACTTTGTACCTTCAAATTCCCTGTGTTAATACAAACTGTGTTGATGAAGATCTTAGATTCCTTAGAAAAAAAAGTCTAGTTAAGCAGAGTAATATATTTTATATAAGAGTTCAATAAGCAGATTTAATTCATTTGATTACTCCACAAAACCTCTACAGTACTGAAGCATAATGTTGATCAAGACATAAGTTAAGATTCTTGAGTTATTGGTCAGCCTTTTTACTTATATCACTACACAGGCAGTAATTCTAGTGTGATTTGGGTTTTGTAGATTCAAAGTATTGATAATACTTTATAAAGTATACTATAAATGATAAACATCATCATAAACACTAAATATTTCAGTGAAATTCTCGTGTAGGTTACTACGTATTGTAAACCTTTAGTTGAACAGAGTCATCTTGACCGTTGTTCCATTTCCCAACAAGAGGTGAATCGCTCAGCCAATTGGCTCTCAGTGTTGAGGCTGTTTACTTAGCTAACGTTGATCATTGATTATAATGTGAAACTAAGTCTGTCAAAGGAGTTGGAGAGCTAACTGAGCATTGACTGAAGGATGTCGATAAGAGAAGGCAAGTCATCAAAGGGTTACTAGATAGAATCTTTAAGTTGCATACAGTTCCCTTTGCAAGGCCAACTGTAGTTAGTACTTTGTGGGGAGGTTTGTGATGTATATAGTATAGACAGGTTACTTATATTTATACAGTATTGTGTACTTGAGATACATAAACCATTTTGACAGATTTTGTCGGCTCCAAACTTGAAACCAGTTTACCATAAAAACAGACTTTTTGTCCCCCATAATATCAACATTGTGTCACATATTGTGTCTTATTATTTACAAAAGCAGTGAATCAGTAAACCTTTCATTCATTGTGTATAATGAAGGACAGACTTTATTTTACACAACTTTTATAATTGATTAAACTTCCCTCTTTGGTATTTTCCATTTCATGGACTTACATTCTGTCATGTGACTTCGTCCCTCTTAAAATCAATTCTTAAAATTTTCTATAATTATTTGTTACTTGCTTATGAATTTATTAAGATATTCTGTGGCTGACTACAGCACAATAACACTTATATATATACATACATACAATCGCTCTTTCAAAAATCATGAAAAGACAACTCCAGTTTTGGAATTAATATCTTTCTCTTTCTCAAGAACATTTCTTAAATAGGGCATTTGAAATGCTAGACCGTTTTCCCTAACTGCAAGGAGGCTACTAAATTACCTTTACAATATGTTAATGATTTAGTAAAATATCTTGTTCACAGTCTGATCTCTTTTTTCACATTCATGTTCAGACTAATGTTCCACTGGATAACATTAGGGCTTTGTGTAATTTTGCTTATATTTCATTAATGTCTTTACACTGGGAGAATTTAGTATTTTCTAATTTTGATAAAATACTCTTTATTAGAGTAGTTTTATTGGTACAGAAATTTTAAGCTTCCTTTCGATACTACAAAAGTTTTACCTGAATGTATTTGAATGACAGAATTCATTAATAGAGATCTCTTTTGCTTAGTATTACGCCCTTACCAGAAGACCTTTGTCCTTTTGACGTTCCATCCACAAATTTACATCTTAGTCTTCTCACTACCTATCTTTAGCCCTGTTGGTGTCTGTAAATTACTTATCCAGGGAACCTTAGACTTCAGACTGGTTCACTTAAGTATACTATACAAAACCTCTTGAAGGTTTGATTGCAAACTATTAACTTGAAAAGTTAAAAGTATAAATATACTTTCAACAGAATCCATAAGATTCCACTTACAGTATATTATTTACATGATTTTATTCATGACCGACACATTATCCAAAGAAAGGAATGTGAGAGATAGCGTACTACTGACGACCAACACAAGCACGCACTGCAAACTCCAACGGAAATTTCCCTTGTCTAAGTACGGTGATTGAACTCGACTACATAAGACACTTATTATCCTGCAGTTTGAACAATTCATACACTATTCCTGTATCACCTTTACTTTTAATTTGATTGTATGCATAAGGTCCTTTTCTTTAGAACTTTTAAATCTTTCTTATGGTCTTTTAATTGTGTTTGTTTGCTGATAACCACTTTTGAACTTTGCTTGCTTTATAGTCCAACATTCACTTCAGATGAACTTTGAAATATAGATGTCAGTCATATATTTAAGGCTTCAAAATAGTCTAACAACCAAATGTTTTCAATAGCAACATCAGAGATTTGTTTGTAACACTTTCAACAGCTTCTTAAAATTATGTCGTTTTTGTACATTATTTTTCTGAAACTTCTGCTCGGCTGAATCCCGTTTTGCAAACGGTGTCATGGAATGAAGAATAAGAGTATTGATGTTGAAGTTGTGATGTAGATAAAAGATTGCTTTAATGTTTATTAACCTTTACAGTGAAGAAAATTTATTTTTACTCTGCCATGACAAAATCATATGTTTGAAGGAGAGAGAGAATTGTGGTTTATATCGAAGTGAGATGTTGTTCTGTGGTTTAGGTTTGGTTTGAACTGAAGCGGATTTAATTTTCACGATGAGGTTAGATATGGAGACATTGGTATTTTAAATATTGAGATTTTGGTAAGAATCTTTATTGACTTAGTGATTTGACGCAAGAACCATTATAGGTATGTTCAGGAATATCAGATAAAATTGTATAGACTGTTTATAGAATTGCCTCTGTGTGGGAGTAACATAGTTTAATGGAATTGCCTTTAGTGGAATAAATTGTTTTAGGATTTTGTATAGAGTATTTGTTTAAATCCAGTTTTAGATTTGTATTATGTTAAAATGTATGAGCATTGTTAAAAAGACAATTTTAAAACTTATCTCTATTATGTTAAACAGGTGTAACAAAGATAAAATTTTTAGAAGTAGTCTTGATAATTTGGAGTGGACTGTTTTGTCTAATGTTCTGTCAAACTGAAAAGGAAATTACTTAGTTTTTTCATAACTGTCTACCTCTCCATTAAGTCACAGAACTCTCTTCTCTTCTTTGTTTTCCTAAAACTATTTCACCTGAATACTACTACAAAATTAAGGGATTTTGACGAAGGAAAAATCTATTTCTGGGTCGAACCTGTGACGGCCGGCGAAAAAGTCCTTCTTTGTACTTTTTCTGATATAAATCTTCCAAATATACCAGAGAAAATTAAAAGCATGGAATGCAGAGGTTACAACCCTCGCGCGAGCACCTTGTTGGTGTCGTATATCTAACAAGGGCGTTTGTAAAACACTATTCACAGGCTGTCTTCCATTTAGATAATCCCTTCATCAAAGGGGGAGGGCCGTGACAGGCCCTAGAGAATACAGTTGGGTTACCCTACCGACACCCACCACTCGCGCTCACTAGGTCATCCTTCTACATCCTTCTATTTTGGACTAGCCAGCAAAGTTGATAAGTGTTTTGCCCAGTGTTTTTCGAAGTGATTGTCGTTAATTCAACATGACTGACGTTGATACTTCACCCTTACCAATGTTAAGTACCATAGTTTGTTTTGGCAGCTTTTGACAGTACCGGGCATTTGTTCTGTTTCCAATATGGTGGTTTTTAGTTTTGGAAGCGATTGTCTTGCCGAGGTATCGGCAGCCATTTTGGGTTATGTTCGCTTCGGTAAATATTCTAGTTAATTTTGCCCATCTGGTACTCTGTCATCTTGGTTATATCACTTACGTTTTATGGCCTTTTAGTGTTATCATTAATTTTTACTATGGTATTTATTTGCTTGCAAGTCCAATTTGGACCTACGAAGAATAGCGATTTAAAGAATAGCGAATTAAAGTTTAGCGATTTAGTCTGTTAGTTTGTTCTCGCCTCAGAGGCTTCGATTTAGACTATATCCTTGTTTTTTTGTTACGTTATTCTTCGTTCTTGGTTATTACTAAGAAAAGCAATCAATTTTATTAATGTTCTTGTTTTATTGTGTGATGTTAGTTTTTTATTATGTAACCTTGAGAGCGAAAACAGAGACTGCTCGTTCCCTGTTCTACAGATATGAGTTATCCTTCTCTCGTTTTCTTTGTTAGCTCGAGTAAGAGAGGTGAATTTCCCGTTCTCCGTTTTTATACGATCACGAGTTATTCAAGCCTCCTCTTAGTATCAGAGTTGATGATAGTACGTTTAATATTATAAACGTTTTTATTGATGTGGTTACTGTTAATATAGCTAACAATATTAATAGGTACGTTAGTGTATGAGTCATTAATTGGGGTCGTTTTATACCGACACCCTTAGCTCCGAAGTTATGCTTAGCTCCGCCTTGAGTTATGCTCCGTTATATGGATACTCATTGGGTGAGAACTAGTTAACGTTCAGGAGCAGATTTTGGAGTGCAACGGTGTAATCCGGCACTCGGACTCCGGCTGAAGCCTTTTACACACGAACCTTTGTCATGTTTGATCATAATTACACCGTTACGGCCGGCTTCACGGGAGATAACACATTATCATCATCGACTTTAATTCTCATTAATTTTTGAAATGTAAAGTCATTTTTTCATCGCTTACTGAACGGGATGTTGTAAAACCTTTTTTTGTTGCCGATTTGGTTTATTTTTAGCTCGACAGAACATTGGTCAAAATGCGGTAGTATTTGTAGTTAGGTCAAATTTTAATCTGGACTTAATAAGTTGTGTAATATTAACAGCATAGATAAATCCATTGATAGTTTTAAAAGCAATTAGCATTTCTTCAAGTGTAAATTAGTTAATTATACTGTTCAAATGTTTAGTTATGCTCATTGTGTCAGTTATTTTTATTATACTTTTGGCTCCAAGTTTTAAATTTTATTGTCTTATGGAAGAGTTTCATGGTTAGTCAAATCAAATGGCAGAAGAAAGATTTCAAGATAAATTGTATTTTTGTGTCATTTGGGAAGGAAAGATTTAATGGATGTACCTGGAAGCAGTTAGTCATGAGGTTATACCATATTATACCAAGAAATAATTGTTTGGTTGGCTTTTGTGTATGGCCATAATATTGATTTTGTAAGGTGATAAGAGACTTGATCCAACCCAACTAATATTGACTGTTCCTCTGGGCTGTATTGCAAGCACAACTGCTTATCTGTGTCCCCAAACTATCACAGATTTGAGAGACTAAATGTTACTTGCATCCAAGTCCTTTATATTGGTCGCTGGTTCAAGTTGATATTAATTGTCTAGTTCATTTGATTCTCAAGAACAGTTTGATAATGTTTACGCAGTTTTGTTTGACCTCGTAAAAATTATTTAATCTTTTCCTTTAGATTTTGTACAATGGTTTTCCTGGTCTTGTTTTTCTTGACTATTTTCAATCAACTGATAATTTCATGATGTCATCCATCCTTTTAAGATCATTCTCCAAACCCTGCGAGTGACCTGGTTGCCTAATGTGTACATCTGAACTGGTTTGATCCTGCCTTTATTTTGCCCTTTTGCTCAGTAATGACAATCTTTTACATTGAGCCAAATGTTTGAATGTTGAAACTGTCTTTTGTCAACAACTGACATTATTACAGTCAAAGTTTCGGGTTCTTTGTTCCAACTTATTCAACGTGTTTATGTCATGTTGTTCTGAAGAGGATCCTGTACAATACTTGGAATGCTTTCCAAAGTTTTCTTTCTTTTGAATTTTCCCATAATTTCAATTATTTATTACATGGCTTAAATGTCAACTGTCCCCTGGGAAATTCTTGTGTAGTCCATTGGATATTTAAAGTACTGTAGTTCTAGGTGGTCTTTCCAAGATTATCTCAAGTCCTGGATTATAATTTGTAAATAAAATTTGGTGAATTTCCTTAAAATTTAATATAACAACTTTTCCCTATTCACTAACATTTCTATCTACTTCCTGTTCTTTGGGAGAGATTGTATTCATTGCTTCTCTTCAAGTGCAACTGCTTTGTTGTTACATGATATTCTGGAGTTTGCCATGAGATTTCCCTGATGTAAAATGGCCGTACCACAAACATTGGAAACATTTGGTCACGTACTTTAGCTGTTGACGTTTCCTGTTGTCTTTTGCAACAGAATTTAATTGTCGTTATGCCAATCCATCTCTTTTGAGGAAGGCCAATGACATCAAAATTTGTATTCATAAGATGCTCTTCTTTTAAATCTTAGTTGGGAAGTTTCTGTCTTGGGTTTTCCACAGAATTTCCTGCTCATTTCAAAGAAGCAGTATAAAGTAGCTGGTAGGATACCAACATGATGTTCCACGAGTTAAAGGTGAGAAACACTAAGTGAAAGTACTTCCTGTTTCAGCTGGAAATCGGTTCCAGGTTCTGGACTTGAAAATCTTTGCTGTATCCAGTTGGATGCGACTTGTTATCTTGCTGTCTGCATTGCATTTGATAAGCAAGAAATGTTGTACTTTACCCTTTTGACCTGATCAACACAACACATTCCTTTGCATTAATTTCATTGTGATCTGTTTTTCTGTTTTGTTACAATCCGACAATATTGGTTCTTGCTGTCTGCATTGTGTTCTCTGCATTGCATTTGATAAGCAAGAAATATTGTTCTTTGCTTTATCCTTCGGACCTGATTTGCACAACTTGATCCTTCGCATTATTTCCATTGAAATTTGTTTTTCTATTTTTGTCCCAATACAATATTGGCCATTGTCAAGGAACAAATTAATTCTGATGGCCACAATTTGGTTGATGAATTGGTAAAAGAGATAGTTTCAAATTGTATTGATATCCATATCTTTATAAGTTTTTTTCTTTATAACTCAAACTATTTTTCTGCGGCCCTCGGTCTTCTAGCAATCTGCTTTTCCCAGTATCACTTGTAATTGCCTGATTTTTCTCCTGTGGCTCACTTTATCTGTGAACTATTTCAGAGATGTTAAAACCGATCGCTGGAATTTGTAGCCTTGTTGCTACACTTCTGTTTTAGTCACTTTTCTTCTGTTGGAGTGTCCAACCTCTTGACCTTTACTCTGTAGTGCAACTGCAGTGTTGTCCCCTTTGTTGCAACTATGGCGAATGTCTTAACACTACCATATTGATCAAATGAGCAATGTTGGAGAGATTTTTGTCAAGGTGATTCTATCTTCGTCCATTCATGTTTCAGTTACTTTTCCCCCAATAATTTTGTAGCCATCTTTTTATGGGCTACCAACGCAGGAGCCCATATCTTGCATAAGGCATTCTTAAACAACCGAACAAAGCTATTTAATTGTAAGGAGAGCTTCCTCGCCTCTCAGGCTAACTGCCCAGATGCATTAAGGTAATGTTCTGTCATCCAATATACTCTGGATGTGTAGAGTTGAAAGTATAAAAACCACAGATGGACATTTTCCAAACAGTTAAGACTTTACCAGTAATAATGGTATGGTTTACTGAATACCCACAAAGATGATAGCTATGATAAAGAATTTAGTGTTAGCAGTTTATTTCAAAATTAATTATTGAGGCTTTTCAAAGTTGATTTGCAAGATGGTGTAGGAAAAATTATAGATTGAAGCAAATTTTGCAACAAAATATTGCGTAGATTTTTCAAGGGGTAGAGTAATAAATGAATAATGAGCAAGAAAAAAAAATTGAAAATGTATAGAGGAGGATACAATAAAATTTCATATAAAGAGACTAATTTTATTAACCCTTAATACCTTTACATCAGTAAAGATGCCTAAAAGGACCTCTTGGGTTGCATGGGGCAGGGAGTGCAGTGTGGCCACCCACCTGAAGAGGAGGAAAAAGGAAAGAAGATGAAAAAGAGTTGGTGGGAAGGAGGTATGGGATCCCAGACACTTCTTTTTCATTCCCCCTTCTCTCTCTCCCTCATTCTCCCTCCCCCTTTCCTTGGTGACTTTGTGAGTTACTCTTATTCTTTTCCTCAGTGTCTCATTCTCTCTCTGTCTCTCACCCAAGTCTCTGTTTCAACCATTTTCCTCCAGATGTTCAGTTCTGTAACTTTGGTCTGAAATATGATGACTTCTTAGTATTTGCCTCATCAGTCAAATTGACCTGAAGGAATATTTCATTCATGAAGGACCCTTAAATAGTTCTTGCCAGTAAGTTTGTTCATTTGTAAAGGGACTTTTAATGTTCTTTATGAAAAATAAGTGGTTCACTGAAGTTAGTATTACATTTATCAAAATCATTTGTCTGTTACTCATTGTGTTTGGTGTTATTTTGATCCAATTATTTTTGTACCTAACTTCTCTAATGAATACATATCAGTTTACCCTGTGTGATATTTCTGTTTTTTTTAAAGCAAATTTAGAAATGATTATGCACGTTATTTGATGTGTATTGTATGAGAAAATATGACTTATTTTTGGTGCACAAGTTTGAATGCAAATCTAGAAATGGTGAGTGACTGAAACACAAGTACATGATTTGATGTATATTTATATGAGAAAATAACTCTTAAAAGACTTTACATGGATAAGGAATTATTTAAAATCCTTCTTGTTTCCCAAAGGAACAGGAAATCACCGTCCCAAAAACTTTGCAAGATTTTCTTTGAGATAAAAAGAGAAAATGAAAACCCAACCAAGGCCCTCCCCAAGTCCCACCTAGTAACAAATGATTAAAGCAGTTTCTATTCTTTAATGAAAGGTGTTACTAAGTCCTTGAATGTTTTCATTTTCTCTTTTCATCTTTTTTTCTTTTTCAATTTATTTTCATATACAGTTTTACATTAATGTATAAGATTAAACTGCTTAATTTACTGCTTACATTCTGACCTTCAATCTCCCTGGTTGAACAATCTTATGAGAAATTCTTTAACAAGACAAAGTACAATTTTTATATTTATTTGTCTAAAAATTTCTTTGGTTGCTAAAACGCCGCAATACGTTCAGACGAGATGAGATACCTAAATCTTTATTTAAAATATCATCTCCGGTCAAATGCAAGTAAAAGTCACTTCAATAAAATGGTATCAAAAGACATTAAGGCCATTCTCGCATCGGCAATAATTGCGGAAATATTTCTATTAAAATTCCATTAAAAATTACACGGGAACCATAAACACCAAATTGTGCAGACAAAGACACAGAATACTTCATGGGTTACACGCTTCCATCTCTTGAGCCAAAGACAATTTTCCAAAGAAAACCACAGCCTGTAGTCGACCGAATCCTATGCGAACCTCTTACACTAGACTTGTAACAAATCCTGAATAGAAGAACCATGGTATCCCCAAGCGCTTGTCAGAGCTATGTGAGGAAAACATTATCGGCTGAATATGGAACACTTGCGTAGGTTAAGTATAGTTAATCAGCATCTTAACTGTCTTCCAGTCTTTTAAACTGGAATGCTGATGTCCAGAGTATTTGAGTCGCCTCTCTTCAACCAGTGACGTGTTTCTGAACCAACCTCAGAAACACACTTCTGAGTATCAATGCACCAAATGAATTCAGGATAAATCAATCAAATTTGATTTTGGATCATCATTGAAATACAATGCTTTTTGGAATGTCAAGCAATGTATGTTCCAAAGAAGAAAAATACGGTACTTTACAGTTCCTGAAGGTACAGGAATGCACAGTAATTTCATCAGAGTACAGAAAGCTCCTGTAACATCTCAAATGTTTGATTGCAAAACAGAGGATCTGCTTCAAACAATTCACTGGAAGTAGTTTCATTATAAAGTACCATATTTCAATGGCATTCAGTTGCCTCTACCAAAAATTGAGCAAACAATTTATTACTCTATGGTGGACAAGTCCAAAATTTAGGAGTGAAACTGTACCAAAGAGATTTAACTGCAAAATACAGTCATAGAATCACCAATATTGACAAAAAGTCCTTATAAACGACATACAAATAACATCTATTAGAACAAGTATTTTCTTAAGAGTATCTGCCCAGCAGAGAAAGGGCTTCACGCCAACTTGTCTAAGATGTGATCTTCCTTCCAGATTAGAAATAATCTTCGCAAAGATGGAAAGTCAACTTAGTCGCACTTGAGACAAAGATCGAAAAAATGGTTGACATTTCATTGCAGCAAAAGCTGGAGTTAGATCATAAAGAAGAGAGAATGTTATATCCAAATTAAAGGAAAGAAAAATGTGGATATAATACCAGAGGTTTTCTGAGGTAATCCCACAAGAATATGAGGATGATTGAAGACAAAACTTGTACCCGGATATATAGGAACAACACTTTCTCAGAGTCATAATCTATCACTATGTCCTTCTCTATCAATATTCTCCTCCCAAACCTCTATTAGGAAAAACAAAAAAGACTTCTCAAACACCACAAAACAAATTAAAAACTAATGTACATTGCCAACAGTGAGCCAAACTAGAAGAGGACTACCAACCTCCCATCACTGAACCGGGCAAATGCGGTCAACTTGGATAAATTTGACAAGTTCCTCCGACACCTGAAATGACCTGAAGGTCTTCTGGTACCTTCAATTATCCACAAACTAAAATGACTCCACCAACATAAAAGGATAAATGTCTAATATCTCCTCTCTCTGCATTTTTATAATTCAAAATTTTAACTATGGAACATTTGGTATCCTTAAGGTTCCAGATGCAAATCAAAGGAGCAAATGACCATAAAACAATTTCCAGATGATGTGAATCACCTCATCATTATTGGAGATTTGAACACAGATGTCAACCAACAATACCTGGTTTCTCAGCTTCCTTTTCAACATGAAAAACAATTCATTAAAGATTATCTTCTTGATCAAAAAGATCTACAAAGACACTTCTACTTTCACTACTTCCTTTCCAGGGATCATTGTTTCTAACCAATTCAAAACAGCAGGAAAACAGACACAGAACTAATATAAAGGTTTACAGGCCGCTCATGAATTGCAGTTAAAATGCCCTGGCTAGTAGGGCAATGCACTAGAGACTGACCTTATAGACATACGGTCAGTACCAAAGCCCCCTCTCCAACCTAGTTAGGACAAGGGAGGGGTAGGCAATGGCTGATGATGACTCAGTAGGTATGCCTAGAGGCTCCCCAAAACCTCCCATCCTTAGCTCACAAGGATGGTGAGGTTGCAGACACTACAAGAAAATATCGAGCATGAGCGGAACTTGAACACCACAAGGAAAAAAATGCAGATGAGATTAAACTTATTGTCAGAAGCTCAACACAAAAGACTGTCTGTCAATAGAATCCATTTAGGAAAAGTGCCAACAAGAAAGACAATTCCATCAAAGAATACAGAAACGAACAGACTTCAAAGATAATGTTCTTAACATCCTGATATGAATAGAATTTCATCATTTCCTTCTGCCCTTTGTACACAAGGCTATCCAGTGACCAGTCTTTTCTTGCTATAGATTTCATCTCTCAATAAAGAACACATGCTGCTCCACTACAGATGAGAGAAAGAAGGAATCTGACATATGATAGTCAGGAGGAAAAAATCTAATATAATATCTAAATAGATGGTATTTTTAATCAACTTCAATCAAACGGCAGAAGGCAGAAGATCGCCACCAATCTTCAGATTAAAATGGTCAATAAACAGGACTCATAACCATTGTCTGATTCCATTTCAAATCAAAATCACTGAAGGCATATTTTGACCTTCCTCATTTATTGGATAAAAATAACATTGGTTTTTCTTTGGAGCTCAACATATTGGTCATGGTAATAGAACTCATCAGATGAGCAAAGTTCTTTTAGAGGAAACTCCCAAACAGAGGAAAGAAATCCTTTTCTATCATCCAAGACTCGGCTTCAACCAATAAAGCTCTCGTGAAACTGACTCGCACAAGCCTGTCTCAAAAGACTGTGTAACACTTCTGAAACCTGAAATCTGTATTAGGGACGAGAAAAGGATGACGTATGACACCTAGAGGATTTCTTTGAGTGCATGAGGCATAAGCGGAGCACCCTCGTCTCATAAATCAATACTCAGAAGCTTTTAAGAGAGACCCTAGAAGGTTTGAAAAGCCAGCATACGATGCAATTGTCAAAGCAAGGTAATGGACAGTCCATGAACATGAGTACCGAGTACTATACACTTGACAATGCATTTAAAAAATCCATTGGCAATAAAGATTGCATATTAGAGGTGTGACAAAAAGGTACCATCATATACAAAATAAATGAGTCATTTATGATCTTTTTATAGAGAGCTACAATCTTTTATCTTTGTGCTTATTGTATACAGTAGACACCTTTCAAAGTCAGCAGTTCATTTCAGTTAATCATTGTTCACTGATTGCTTCCTCTGGGTATTTTCATTAACGTTTTGCTGTTGCTGCAATCTTATCACAAACAGAAAGGTTTGTTTATTAACTCAAAGAGACTTTTTAGTTTGGTCAGCAGTTTTCTTCACCTCCAAGTGTACATAAATAAGTCCAAATTGTGACAAGAAATAGGTATGTGGCCACTTCTTTTGATTCTAAGATTCTTGAAGACAATGTTCAGGTAACAAATAATGCATTTCATTATTTGATTCTGGCTTAACTTCATTCAGATGCTGACCTGTTCAGACACCAAAGCCTGCATCAACACTCGAAACATAAGTTATGCTGGAAATTGGAATACTATACATTCTTGTGGCTTCTTTCTCCGGAGAGAGAGAGAGAGAGAGAGAGAGAGAGAGAGAGAGAGAGAGAGAGAGAGAGAGAGAGAGAGAGATATGCTCTTTTTATATTCAGTCATACCAAGATGAGTGTTTAAATAACTCTCATTCTCAGTGATAACAGATGAGCTTCTTCGAAAGGATTTCAGAATCATGAGACGAATTTTTTAATAAAGTTTGCTCAAACAACTGCTTGATTCCTCTTTGAGGATTGATGCTTCTTTTTAGTTTGAGAATTTGAACGAGATACTTGTGCCGACCGTATTTCAAGATAAAACTCATGGTGCTGCAAGAAGCAACTGAAGACCTTTACCTAACCTTAGGTCTTCAGAAACAAGAAGGAAGAAAAAATACGCTTTATTGCAACCACCTTTTTCCTCAAATTCAAAGGTTGATGGAAATTGTAACCTTTCAGAGCTCGGATCAAAAAGAAAGCAAGAAAAATTAAAAGAAAGAATGAATGGTCAAGGGAACTTGAACCATTATGGAAAAGACAGACCTCTGTGCGTCTTGAAGGAAGAAAAGCTATAGTCTCCTTCAATCAATTCCATCTCCTGAATGTATATCTGGGGTTACTGAATCCCTTGATAGAGATCTTGCTAAAGTTAGCGCATGATGCGATTTATGAGGCATGAAGTTGAACCCCAAAATCTCAAAGCATGATTGTAAGTTGGTTGAGGACAGTGGCTCCTCAACTTCTGGATCTTTGAATTGATGTCTCTTTAACAATATAGAATTCATCTAAAATTCTACATGTGATTTTTTTATTGCAAATCTACTTTTGAGAAACACATTCAATCTGTTTCCTCTTTAATTACACAAAAAATTTGCTTATTGAGAAAGTCTTTTAAGATTTTCAGTGATCAGCCTATCATGGAGAAATTTTTTCTTTCATTCTTCATTATTTCGAGTATTGCTCTCCCGTCTGGTCTTCAGCTGCTGACTCTCGTCTTAATTTGTCGGACAAAAACTTGGTCTATTAAATTCCTAATCTTAAATCTCATTCTATAGTCTGTTGTGCATGTTGCATAATATTGGTCATAATTCTGACCATCCTTTCCATTTAGATCTTCCCAGACTGTACCAAAATGAACGTTGCACTATGTATGCAATTAATTCTTACATTCTTGCCTTCTTTATCATAAGAATTAATGCTACACAGTATTCTAGAACTTTTATTCCAGCTGTGACAGACAGTTGAATTGGTGGAACTTCAGAAGCTCAAACTTGTTGCAAATGTTTTCTGTTGAACAGGTTAACTTAATCTCTTTTCATAGATTATAGAACAGATCTATTTTAAGATTGTTACTGATCACTGTTGGAGCACTTAAGCTTATAGCATCCTGGCTAGTAATTGTAATACGTCATGAAAATCACGGAAGAGAATTTCGCACTTGTATTTGTCTTGAAATATGACCAGACACAGGAGACAGGAGAGAGATCATCTGAGCAACTAGATCTTTCAGGTAGATTTCAAAGCTTCCATTGTCATACTGAACATAAATTTCTAAGGATATCATTGTCCTTTAATTAATTTGTGACAATTTCTAAACTTGAACCTTCTATGATTTGCTGAATGCTATAATATATTGCACAGTGCAGTACAGTAATGTAAAGTGATGTTCCATTTGGCTTGAAGTTTTCCCTAATTTCATTGACTGGGTATGAAAATATTCCTTTCTCTTTTTTAAAATGAGGACATACAATATTGAAGATTCCATCCCAAAGAAAGACCTTATTTAGTGGAACTGTGTGGATATTCTGAATTCTTGTCCCATATTCAAAATAAGAATATGATCTTCTTTGGTCCAAAATGAACTACTTCTTATGCATTTTAAAAAAGAAGAAATCCCACTGAGTATATTCTTTGAGACAACTCAAAACACATTCCACAGTCTGGATGTGAATGGTAAAGAAGAAAGCTCCAATGTATAAGTGAGCTTTTAGGGATATGGATTGTCAAAATTGAGGTTCTCACTTATTTTCTATCCTGAAACACCAAGTCTTCAAAAATCAGTTTAATGAAGACATCTTCAAGTCATCATCATGAAATGGGGACTGTCCAAAATATTTCCTGAAAATGTCTTACCACAATCTCAACGTATTTTCATTTCCATATTTCCATGAACTTTCCAAAAGTCCTTTGTTAATATTACAGTTGCTTCATTGACTTTCATTTATCCCTTTATTGTGAATTTCAAAACTGCATGTTTCTTTAGTCCAATGGGTCATTCCTTGAAGGGGATCAGCTGACTGAGAATTAAAGCCAGACAAAATTTGCTCTTCTAGAAAAGTGAGAGATGACCCTCAATTGGGTTAGTAGTACACGATGCTTGTTTTTATTGTTCACACAGCCCTCCGTACATTAGGCTCTTTCAAGAACAAATTTGAACCCTCAGTTTTGAATGGTCTTCCTCTCTCTTCATCCTGTCTGGTTGCATTTCCACATAGCTGTGAACCTTCTCCAACTCTGCATCGTTCCAGTGCTCACATTTTATTTCTAAAATTCCATGGATCCACTCGAGTATCTAATTCAACTACGATAGAATACTGCAACAGTATTAAACAATCTCAAATCAATACCAACCGTGGAAGGAGCATAAATCATAGGCTTCTGACTGTAAAAAAGTTTAGGCAACTACCACCAGAGAGTTATTGGGTACTTTGAATGGCCAGACAGTACTACATTAGATCCCTCTCTGGTTAAGGCTATTTTTTCTTTTGCCTACACATACACCAAATAGTCTGGCCTATTCTTTCCACATTCTCCTCTGTCCTCATACACCTGACAATACTGAGATTACCAAACAGTTCTCCCTTGCTCAAGGGGTTAACTACTGCCCTTTAAATGTTAAATGGCTATTTTGAACTTGGTAAGGGTAGAAGACTCTTTAGCTATGGTAAGCAGATCTTCTAAGAGGACTCTTCAAAATCAAACCATTGTTCTCTAGTCTTGGGTAGTACTTAGCCTCTGTACCATTGGCTTCCCCTGTCTTGGATTAGAGTTCTCTTGCTTGAGGGTGCAGTCAGGCACACTGTTCTTTCTTCATGACAGATCTCTTTTAACATTATTACTAATCTTACGATATTTTATCTTGTCATTCATTACTTCTTATAACGTATATAGATTATAAATTTCCTTATCTCCTTTCCTCACTGGGCTATTTTTCCTGTTGGAGCCCTCGGGCTTATAGCATCTTGCTTTTCCAAATAGGGTTGTAGCTGAGCAAGTAATAATAATAATATACGCCAAGCACTAGGACCAGTAAAGTCATCCAGCACCATCACTACCTTAGTAAAAGAAAGGTTCTTCTGGAAATATCTTTTACACAATATCAGGAGATAAATAAAAGTTTCTAAGGCCAAATGCAAACAGTGAGCCAGAGTTAATAAGAGGTACAATTTTCACAGCAGTGAAAACTGCTTTTTATTTTGTCCATTATCTCTCGCCAAAATTGTTCAAAACATGGAAAAGTAAATTGAAGGAACTTTTACAATGGACCAAGTTTACCTCACAACTTGAGCCACATAAAAAATAAATTTATGTATGTTTATATAACATTTCCATTCGTAGTTTATTCCTAACCTCGAGTCTTTATTTGTCTTAAGACATATGGGGTGGAAGGATGAAGGATTAGCTTCTTTGCGAGTAATATTATCAATTATCTCCTAAAAATCTGGTAACAAAGCACCAAACATTCTTCAAATGCAACAAATAAGAATGAGTAAAACATCCAGAACTTTAAATGTTCCTGGAACAGAAACAGGAACAGAAGGACAAAAGCCTTTTTTGGGATACACAGAACAAAACCAGCGATCCCTATGACTCCTCCCAAGGTCCATATTCATCCAACAATGCTTCCAAGATTTCCAGACATCTGGAAACCCACCTTTTCAGTGACATAGCAAAGACAAGAACAAGACGACAACATGACACCCCTATCCAGAATTTCCTACAGGGTCGCCAAAGGTCTAAACGGCACTACTCTGCCTGTGGCCCTCTCTGTACGATCCCCTTTGGACCAAGAGATCTAAACGCACCCGCAATATCAATGCGTCTGTCTGCACAAATGGTGAATACAGTTGACGTGTAATCCTAATGACAATTTAAAAGCACTTCAATTCAATTACTGCAGCATAAGAATGCTATACATAGTCTTTTAAGACCATTACACAAAAGTGACTTTTACATTTCATGTGACTCTTACTTGAATGATACTTTACATTTCATTCTGCATCTCAATTCAACTGAAAATAAGTGACATTTATAACAGCTAAAGAAATTAAGAATTTTACGATGACATTTAATTTTTTTAATTTAATAATTTTCCAAAAATTGTAAATATTGTCAACCAGATATCTTATGTCAGAATGTAAGTAGTAATTACAATCTTGCTACCCAGTTATAGGAGACAGTAATTGGTTTCCATATTCCTAAATGAAAACAAGAAGTATTTGAAACGTAACCTTGAGTTAAGCACTACAGTACATGTTAAGTCATATTTTTTCATACAATACACATCAAATAATGTACATAATCATTTCTACATTTGCTTAAATAAACAGAAATATCAGACAGGGAAAAAACTGATATTTATTCATTAGAAAAGTTAGGTACTAAAATAATTGGATCAAAATAGCACCAAACACAATGAGTAACAGACAAATGATTTTGATAAATGCAATACTAACTTCAGTGAACCACTTATTTTTCATAAAGAACATTAAAAGTCCCTTTACAAATGAACAAAATTACTGGCGAGAACTATTTAAGGGTCACTCATAAATGAAATATTCCTTCAGGTCAATTTAACTGATGAGGCAAATACTAGGAAGTCATCATATTTCAGACCAAAGTTACAGAACTGAACATCTGGAGGAAAATGGTTGAAACAGAGACTTGGGTGAGAGACAGAGAGAGAGAGAGACACTGAGGAAAAGAATCAGATAAACTCACAAAGTCAACAAGGAAAGGGCGAGGGGGAGTGAGGGAGAGAGAGAGAGAGAAAGGGGAATGAAAAAGAAGTGTCTGGGATCCCATACCTCCTCCCCACCAACTCTTCTTCATCTTCTTTCCTTTTTTCCTCCTCTTCAGGTGGGTGGCCACACTGCACTCCCTGCCCCATGCAACCCAAGAGGTGCCAGAAGGCAAAGTAATAAGTTAATCTTTCCAAATTCTGTTGGGAAAAAAATGGTTACAGTTAAGATTCCAAAATCTATCACAATAGATGACGTACTTAGGACACAACAAAATAGCTTAAAACATTCCTAATGGGTGGCCATGATCCAAGATTAAAACATGCAGGCTCTCAAAGATGTTTATAAAGGAGCTTAGCAATAGCAAAAGAATTTGATGGACTTTGACTCCTTCAAACTTGATAACAATATCAAAATAACATTGTAACTTCAATAAATGTTCAACTAATTTTTTCATTAATAATTATATTACAATATTTTCATGGTCAAAGCTTTGCAAATGGATTCTATACTACCTATAAATAGTAAAATTAATTCTTGAAAAATCTATAAAATTCAGCATAAAGTAAAAAAAGAAATGTACAGTATTCCCAAATTCTTCTATATCAAAAAAATTCCGTCATTAAGGTTTTATGGCATTGTTCGAAGGATGCTGAATTTTCTATTGGATAAAATGCAAAATACTTTTCCTTAATAAAAACAAATCTATTCAGGAGTGATACTGAAAATGTGCAAGACCAGTAAATACTACAAATTCTATATAATTTGTACAGTATTTTTCCTAGCTGTACAAACTCAAGTCATTTATATGGGGATACTTCTGGTTTCGTTTTCTACGGCCAGACAATCAAAAAGAAATTGGTAGATTATGTCATGTTGCGTTGTTCGGCAACTGCTGTGCATGACGTGCTCTGCTTGTATCAAGATCTTACTCACACCACTCTTCTGGTCAAAGACTTGACGGGTGGCTGAAGCGGGACCTTTGGTAAATGCTCGGGTTTTTATGGCTAGGAAAAATACAAATTATATAAGATTTGTAGTTTATTCCTATGCGGATAAAAACTTCCGAGTCTTCCTTAGGTGGGAGGAAGTCTCCGTGAAGTAGGGAGGTCTGCCCTTCTCTCTCAAGATACAATGACTATAGTAATAGCAAGAGATCGAAGTGAATTATTTTTGAACAGTGCAGCGAGCTCGTTCGAGGCAAGGCTTTCTGTTCCATTCTAGAGAACTCTGCCAGGGTGAAGTGATAAGAACATCAAGTGGCTTGTAATATATTCAATATATCACCAAACAAACAAAAACGAAAACTTGCATTAGGGAGATTTTTAAGTCAGGGCTACAAGTCCGACCATAAACACCCTTGTAATGCAGAGAATAACTGATGCTAAGGATAGGTGCGGTTACTTGTCCCCTGAGAGCTTAGGTTAGGCTATTTGTTGTGCAGCAACAATAGGTCCTATGGAAAAGGTGTCTCAGGACCTGTGAGTAACGTGGTTCATCTCTTTTAGACTCCTGCTTTTAGAACTTGAGCTACTTGCTTTTAGAACTTGAGCTACTAAGTCGTTTTTGCAGAACAATAAGGCTACGGCAAGCCCACATATATCATGTGCTCATGGAGAACCCCTGAGGATTTATAGGCTCTCATGATAGTTTCTCTCAGCCTTAAAGAATTGGTGTTTCTGAAAACATTTTTTTTGGAGCAGCCAGAACTCACAAACAGATTGGAGATTTTAGGACTAAGATACTGCGTCCTCTTTAGATATTTACGTTCAGCTCTTATAGAACATGGTAACATGTCATCGGGTCATCAGTTGTCTCTTTGAAAGACAAGATCACTATCAAGATCATTATCAACCAGATTTTGGGTTTTAGCCACAAATTCAGGAACAAAAGACAAAGATAGTCCTATCCAGCCTCTGGAATGAGACATAAGATGAGATATACCCTGCAGTTCACTCACTCTCATGGCTGAAGCTAAGGCAAGGAGGAAGACTGTGTTTTCTTTAATGTAAGGTCTCTGTCTAAGGCTTTATGCATAGATTCACACAGGGCTATTTTCAAGGCCCGTAGGACCTCAGTCACATAAGTCCTTGAGGAGGGAAAGACTGCTCAAAACTTCTAATCAAGGCTGAGAGTCCCCAAGAGTTTGAGAGATCCAGTCCTCTCAGTTTGAATACTTGGCTCAATGCCGTCGAGCGGTAGTCTTTTCCCCCAGTGACTGAAAAGGCCTTCTTGTTTCTTAGGCACACTAAAAAGTCTACAATCAGGGCTTTGAGTGGGGCAATATTCCCCTAACGACACCAATCACAGAAGATTTTCCACTTTTCCTGGTAAACTGCTCCATAAGACTTTCGGAAGTACTGTATCCGGAGAGTTGCTTCGCAGTTGGTTTTGAAAAACTTTTTTTTTCGGAGAAACGCTGGATAGTCCGCAGTCATGAAGGGATTGGCAATGTATTGTATTGAGGAATTTTCTTATGTGAAGTTGGTGTAACAGGTTTGGCCATTCTAGAAGTTCTCTTGGTATTTCCATGAGAAGTTCCAGTAGGTCTGAATACCATTCCACTGCTGGCCACCTTGGGGCCACTAGTGTTACTCTGACTCCCTTGGTTATTCTGATTAAGTTCAGTGTCTGACGAATCAGACAGAACAGTGGGAAGGCGTAGAAGTCTAGTCCATCCCAAAGGTGTTGAAATGCGCCTTCCATCGGCCTGGTCTGGGACTGGAGAGCAATACACCTGGAGTCTGTGATTCAGGTGGGTGGTGAACATGTCCAGAGACAGGGAACCCCACAAATTCACAAGTCTCTTCGCCACTAGAGGAAGCAAAGACCATTCTGAACCAATTGTCTGACATCCCCTGATAGCTCAGATGGTCTGTAACGACGTTTCTCTTTCCAGGGATAAACCTGGCCAAGAGAGAGATCGCCTAGGGCTGTGTCCACTTGAGAATCTCATAATGCATTTTATTAACACTTGGTGATGAAGGTTATGAAATTACAACCATCGTCTTCCATGACAGAAACCTCAGAGGTCTCCTGACACAAAGAACTAAGTGGGGAGATAACGTCCGTTGCCTAACCTACCTTATGCTTCTTCTCACTGCTCACAGAAGGCGAAAGAGGAGAACGCTCTCTCTTGGCTCCCTTCTTACATCGAGAATGATATTTATCCCACTGGGAGGATGACTACTCGCTACAATACTCACAAGGGAATTCCACCAAACATCTTTTCCCTCGGCACGACGAACATACCGGGTGAGGATCCACTGCTACCTGGCTCACGAAGGTACCAGGGACGGCCATTACGGCCCGGGCAGATACACATTGAATTCGACAAGGTCAAAAGGCACATACTCTTTACTCATAAATAATGACTAAAGCAAGTGACAAGGAATCTCAAAGACACAAGAACAAGCACAAAAAGGGCGAGAGTAGGCGATTTGGTTGTCTGATCGTAGAGTGATGGCAGGCACGTCCAACTACCTTCAAAGTCAGTAGTGTTATGAGTAAGCCCTTGAGACAAGCAGGACACTTCGTGTGCAGCAGTTGCCTACCAATGCAACATGACGTAATCTACTGATTTCTTTTTTATTGTCTGGCCGTAAATAAGGAAATCAGAAGTAACCCCATATAAATGACTCGGAAGTTTGTATCTGTGTAGGAATAAACTGATGGCAACATAAAAAAAGTACCTAAACTTCCAGCAGAATGCAGAAGCACGGAAAACAATGTCAATAAAATTAGAAATGAATCAAAGAAATATTTGATGAGTTGGAATTACGAGAGAAATGCAATTGCAGATGAAATAAAGATGGTAAGCGTTATAAACCTTTGACAGTTAATTACCACTCAAGTCTATCACTCGCTCAGTTACAACTCACCAACCCAGAGGTTCCGATACTTAAGAAGTTAGAATCTCAACAAGAACTATCAAACAACACTAAATATTAACTGGCTTCAAGTAATTGTAAATGTATAATATTATCATTAAGATTATGTTACAATAATCTATTTTGGTATTCAAAACTATTTGTGATTGACACTGGTCTTTAAGCGATTCTATCTCCCTGACTGTAGCAGTAATAAAAGGAATTATAAATAATGTAATTTCTTTGACCATAAAAATCTTTTTGGAAATCGTAAACTGTAACTGAGAACACCTGCATGTTTTAATTCTTTCAAGGGTAACCACAACAGCAGCATTTCTTTATCTATATGGTCTGGGCAACACCTTTACCTACACGGAAGCTAATACAGTTTAAAGTATGATAAAGTCTTAAACAATTTCCTTTGCCATAAAAATGATAAGGGACAGTATTGTCTTCTACCTGTTCTCTACTTAAACCAAACAAGAAAACACAGCCTGACATAACCTAACAAATGCAATGACCCAACTTATATAGATTATTCAATGGCAAAAGCCACAAGCCACAGTGAATAACCTACTTCAATCTAGTTTGAAATAAAAATGAAGGACTTGGCACATAACTATTTCCTTGAATTATTTAAGAGAAATAACCTGACAAACAATATATTGAAAACAGACAGCAATGCTAACATTATAATGATCAAATGCTGTTCAGGAAAAAGATTGACTTTTTCTTAATAAGAAACTCTTCATAAAGTGACGATACGAATCTAGCTCTCATGCTTACAAGACTACCTGGAGTATGAAGTCAAGTTATCATTAAACAAACTGAAACAGTATTTAAGAACAAAGAAACAAATGGTTGAAACCAACTTCTTATCCTGAAGACTGAAGAAGAAGAAGAGTGAGAACCTAGACACTCATTCACATATGACTACTGCTTTTCTTGACTTGTAGTTTTGGTTTGTCAAATCTGGATCTAAAACATGAAACCTATTCTACTTCTTGTTTTTCATTAAGGAACATTCTATAATGTATATCATTATCTTTTTACCAATATTTAAAAATCTGAATTCTCTATAAAAAGGTTTTTTTCAATCACACTCTTTGGATCTCACACAGCTTACGGAAAGGTGAATCTTAAATATTCACTAATAAATATAGGAACAGGACTACGTTACCTAACATAAAATACCTAAAGTACTTCAATCTTTTACATTCTACTATTCCGAAATCAGTTCAAATTAAGTTGAACATAATACGAAGTTTCTCTCAAAAGTTATAAAAGTTTCTTAACTCAGAATTTAACAGAAAACAAACCACAGTTTTAAACAAGACCTTTTCGACAGAATTGGTTAAAGATTAAACCAATCAAAGCAGGTAATCATTAACTAACAATTACAAAATAAAACTAATTGATTAATTATGAAAGGAGGCTAATTGCTAAATTCAAGTGGAGGACTTGAATGTAATTAGAGCATGACACAACTTGGTTGCAAGAGATTCCTGTCACTGTATTTTTACGGAAGTTTTTAAAATCATTAAGGGAGACAGACTGGGCAAGTTGGACCCCCAATGGTCTCCAACAGATGGAAGACTAAAAAGCCAGACAACCAAAGAAGGAGGCACACTGTCGTCAGACCTTGGCAGTCTTTCAGAATAGCAATGCGACAGAACGAGTCTATAAAACAACAGAGTGAAAGATTTAGAACAATTCTCAATGGTTTCGGTTTGCGCAGTTTTTAACTACGGGAGGCAAACGAGAGCCTCTCTCCTTCATCTTCGATGTTATGCTATTTATCGCCCAAAGTGGATTTTCTCTTTAATGAGAGATGAAAAGTGGACTAAAGTCAGACAAGGCAGTGAGAGATCAAGGAAAGCAGGAAGAGTCAAAAGCAGAAAGTATAGCAAACAGAAGAAGACTCTCAGTAATTTTTATGATGCAATGCTAGAGGCATACTGTAAGCATCCCTTATTTGATGGAGGGAGAGAGACAGACACACACACACTCTCTCTCTCTCTCTCTCTCTCTCTCTCTCTCTCTCTCTCTCTCTCTCTCTCTCTCTCTCTCTCTCTCTCTCTCTCTCACTATATTCAAAACTGTGGTTTGCTTTCACTGTACATTTAAATATAAAACAAATTCGTTTTATGAGATCAAAGGCTACATCACTAAACTAGACTAACTCTAATATACCACTGATAAAATTCTATCCATTTACTCTTGAGGCAATACACTGCAATACTTCCTCTAGGCTAAACAACAACAAATGCAGCCGTTTCTAGTCCAATGCATGACAAAGGCCTCAGATACGTCCTTATTCATATCTGGGGTTTGGCCAATTTTCATCACCATGCAGGCCAACTGCAGATTGGTGATGCAAGGAGACTTTTGTCTGATTGTTCAAAGCAAACCAACCTAGTATGGGTGGCCCTGAGTAGTACAGCTTTGGTGATCATGGCGATACACAAACCCTTTCACCATGTTAAGGTATCTCCTCTCAAAAAGGATCAGCATTGAATATATATCCTTCTATTTTATAGACTGAATGACATGATCAATTAAGAGAACACAAACTAAGAGATTTGCGAGAGGAGGAGGTCCCTAACTTGAAGATATTGTCTCAAGAGTAAATGTACAATGATAAAAAACCTTGATGCTTTTACAATTTTGTTGTTTCAGAACAACAGACTAGTGTTTTACAAAAGGTCTTAACAGCTGACTTCCAACAGTGACAGACCAGTCAATAAATAGGGGGAACCAGTCCTGAGAGAACTTAGTAACAATAAAAATAATAATAATAATAATAAAATTGGAGCCCCAATAGGGTAAATTGTTTGACGTTTAAATTACAACAGATCGTAAGTTTCATAAGGTTTCGCCAGGGGATTCTATACCAAAAGGAAATTATAAAATAATTTTAACAATCAAAATTTAAATGCTTAAGAATTAACCGTAATAATGATGAATATTCTGGCTAAATTCCGTAAACCGAATCCTTACTAAACACTGATATCAACAGCTGACTGGAATTGGGACATTCACAAGAGTTTAATCTATGTGCTGAGCAGAAGTCTCTGTCTTTACAGGACTGGATCATTTAAGCTGTTTAAAAAAAGTCAATTGGTTTAAGAAACATCGCAAATTCAAAGATGAAGTCAAAATGAAACTTTATGAACTCGATCCCACGTAGGGTTTGTTCTGCTATAACTTCTGATTCACTATTCCTTCAGGTTAACCATTTATATAAGACAATGGGTCTTAGTGAAGTCAACCAAATAATTACTGAAACATTTGCTAGATTATAAGCTCTAATGCTTTCTCAATTTCAATTCCCTCAATGTTTACAAAAGCTGAGACTCTCTACTTCAACATTAATACTGTTTACATTTAAGTAATTGAACTGATTTAATTGTGAATGAGAGTTTTTAAGACAAAACTTATTAAAGAGACTTCTATGTCACTCTCAGAATTACTTAAAACGTCAAAAGGGAAATCATATTAACAGACTTAACCTATCAAAGTTCTACTTTGGAAACTGAAGAATTGTTCGCAAAAAGAATAAACTTTTTCATTCGATACATTCCATTTTGTGCTGCTTAGAGGTATATTCAATTGGGAGAAATTGACTCGATACATCAACGCCTCAAGTTGTAAGGGTCTTAGCATTTATCAATAGATCTTTTATAAATTCTATAAGAGTTCTCCAAACTTAATCTGGTAACTTCATTATACGGTTAATGAATATCACATCTTTCATATCATTAACGCAAAACTATAGTTTTTTCTTCATTCGACTTCTCTTCAGAAAATTATGACTCTTGTTTTATCAGCAGAGAACTGAAGCCTTCCTGGGGAAGCCGATATGACAGCTTCGGTTAAAGACCCACTGGAATTCAGAAGCTGTGTAACCCATGGAAAAATTATCCTCACAGTCTATTATATCCAAAGTCAGTAGTTAAGTAAATGTATTAAAATTTCATTAACTATATAAATACAATTATTCTATATGAAATAAACCTTAAAGAAAATCTCATTTGGAGAATATCAATAATCTTGACTGGTCTGACACTGTTGATTGACTAAAGTTAAGACTTTAGTCAAATAGGTTTTCAAATATCCAGATGTACAATGACTTAAAGAAAACTAAGAACTGATTGGATAAGGTGGAGATGGATCGACTAGAATGTCCTGCAATCCAGGTCTGAGAGCCACAGGATATCACTTCCTTTCCAAGCAGCATCAAGGAAGAAGCCGATGTAATGCTGCCGTGACGACAATTAATTCCCTGTAAGGAAAAAATCATACATAAATACAAAACTCTTTTGATGTTTATTACAATAATTAAAGACAGAAATAGTAAGTAAAAGTGGCTTATGGATATAAGTAATAACAAAAAGTCCACAGCAAAAACTGTAAAGTGCTCGGGACATATCTCTCTGTCCCTCTAGATAAGGAGTTGAGATGTTATTAAATGGAGAACTATTGCTTCAATTCTTTTAATTAATGTTCAGTAGCTTCAATATTTAATATCATTACAGCACTTATATTATCATTATTATCATTACTAGCCAAGCTACAACCCTATTATAAAAAGCAGATTACTACAAGCCCAAGGGCTCCAAAAGGGAAAGCAGCCCTGTGAGAAAAGGAACCAGAGAAGTATTGAATAAGATATAAGTAAAATGACAAATTCGTAGATAATTTGTATTTTTCCTAACTATACAAACCTTAGATATTTAATAGGGGTATTACTTTCGGCTTAGTTGAAATGACGAGCCATTAAATTTTAACAAGGGTTTACTACCCACACCGCTAGTTAGCGGGGGCAGGGGATGGTAGCTTGCTACCGCCACCCCCCCCCCCTCTCACACACCTGTGCTTGAGCTCACTTTGCTTGGAGGTAGGACTTCAAGGGGGATAGGGCTGGCGGGCAAGTTTGGTTAAATAGCTAAGGTTTGTATAGTTGGGAAAAATACAAATTATCTACGAATTTGTCATTTGTTCCGTAACTGGAATACAAACCACGCTATTTAATAGGGGTGACTCACCCATTAGGAAGGGTGGACGTCCCAGCCAGTCTGGCTTTTTGGCTTTGCCTGGGGGCTCCTTATCTGAGTGTGTTAGCACTCAAGAAATAAGGAGCCCCTACACCTCGCTAAAACCTTGCTACACAAGGTCTGCGGCCTACGCAAGCTGTGTGTGAAGGTATGAAGTGTGACTTGTCCTAGAAAGTTGTTCTGAAGTTCTTTAGATGGAAACTTGTACACTAGGAATTTCCCAATACCACCTCGTCAGGGTATGGAGACGTAAGAGTATTATTATTAATACTAGGAACACAAGGGAGTATGGTTTACCTGCAGTGGTTTGAGGTCAGCTATGCAGAGAACCCAGGATGCTGCTTTCCCCAAGGGAGGGGATGATGAAGAAAAGAATAACGGCCAGTCATACCTTTTCATGCATGCAGACTAAAACCGGGTAACAATGCCCTCAACCTTCTGCTACTTGTCCAATAAGGAGCCTGAGGTTTTAAACCAGCTGTTGTGCAGCCACTACAGGACCGAGAGAGAAAGTATCGAGTCTCCTGTGGGTCACGTCTTGCAGATAGTGGGATGTGAACGTGGTCTGCCATTTCCACACCCCAGCTTGAAGAACCTGCGTCACTGAAAAATTTCTATTAAAGGCCAGGGATGTAGCTATGCCCCTGACATCATGTGCTCTGGGGCGACGTGACGGAGGAGGGTCTGGATTCTGTGCCAGGTCAATGACCCTGCGAATCCATGCAGAGATAATGTTCTTGGTGACCCTCCTCTTACTCCTTCCTGTGCTGACGCATAGTGCTGGCACACGAGGACGGACTGCGGCTGTTCTCTTGAGGTCCAGCCTCAAGCTCCTTACTGGGCATAGTAAGAGATGGTCTGGGTCATCTGTTACAGTACGAAGACTAGAAATCCAGAAGGAGTCGAATCAAGGATCCGCTACTCCCAGGTTATGAGTCTTAGCAATAAACTCAGGGACAAAGCTGAACGTTACCTCCCCCCATCCCCTTGAATGGGCGATGCCATACGAGAGACCATGAAGTTTGCTGACTCGCTTGGCCGAGGCCAAAGCTACCAGGAACACAGTCTTCCAAATAAGGTGGCGATCTGATGCCTGGCGTAATGGTTCATAGGGAGGTCTCTTACCGTATGAGTAGAGAAAGTTCTAGCGATGAAGAAATGTCCATTCCTTTCAGTCTAAAGGCGAGGCTTACGGCTGAGCGATAGCCTTTCACTGCCAAGACTGAGAGGCACATTTCTTCACGCAAATACACGAGGAACTCCGCTATTGCTGGCATAGTGGCATTGAGTGGAGAGATACCCCTTCCACGACACCAACCACACAAGACTTTCCACTTTGCCTGGTAGACTGCTGCTGATGACTTCCGCAGGTGTCCAGACATCCTGATTACAACTTGTTGCGAAAATCCTCTCTCAGAGAGGAGATGCTGGATAGTCTCCAGGCGTGAAGTTGTAGTGAAGCTACGGCTTTGTGGAAGATGCTGGCGTGTGGTTGTTTGAGTAGATTGTGTCGTGGAGGGAGTTCTCTTGGCGGCTACGTTAGGAGTTGCAGAAGGTACGGGAACCATTCTGCGTGATGCCATAGCGGAGCTATGAGGGTCATTGAAAGATTGACCAATGTTCTGGTCTTGTTGAGTACCCTCCTCATCAGACAGAACGGGGGAAAGGCGTAAACGTCGATGTTGTCCCACCGTTGTTGGAAAGCATCTTGCCAGAGAGCCTTGGGGTCTGGGACTGGGGAACAGTACAGCGGGAGCCTGAAGTTCAGGGCCATTGCGAAGAGATCCACAGTCGGAGAACCCCACAGTCAGGACTTTGTTGGCTACTAGATGATCCAAAGACCACTCGGTACTAACTATCTGAGATGCTCTGCTCAGGTTGTCGGCGGGCACATTCCTTTTGCCCGGAATGAATCGTGCCGATAGTGGTATCGAGTGGATTTCGGTCCATCTCAGTATCTCTACTGCTAGATGGGATAGTTGCTGCGGAAAAGTACCTCCTTGTCTGTTGATGTAGGCCACTACTGTGGTGTTGTACCTCATCACCACCACAGAGTGACTTGCCAGGTACTGTTGGATCTGTTGAAGGGCTAGAAAGACGGCCTTCATCTCTAGATTTATGTTGAGGTACTTTTCTGACTCTGACCAGAGGCCTGAGGTCGTGTGGTGCAGTACGTGCGCCCCCCCCCCCCCTTTTTTTTTTGAAGCGTCTGAAAACAGCATCAAATCCGGGGGGAGGACGAGAAGATCCACTACTTTCGTAGGTTCTCGTCTGCCACTCACCACTGGAGGTCCATCAGTTCCGCAGGTCCCATGGGGATCTGGATGTCCGGGGAGTCGTAAGCTTGATTCTACTGGCACTTGAGTTGCCACTGAAGGGATCTCATCCTGAGGCGACCATTGGGAACTAGACGGGCCAGCGATGAAAGGTAACCGAGGTGATGTAACCACGATTGGGCTGGAAGTTCTTCTCGTCTGAGAAAAGGTCTTGCGACCTTCCTCAGCCTTGCTATCCTGTCGTCTGATGGGAAGGCTTTGTGGAGAAAGGTGTCTATAATCATGCCTAAGTATATCAGTCTTTGAGTGGGAAGCAGAGAAGACTTCTCGTGATTTACCATGATCCCCAGATCTTGGCAAAGTCTCAGAAGTTTGTCTCAGTGTTGAAGAAGGGTTGACACCGAGTCTGCTAGGATTAACCAGTCGTCCAGATAATGGAGGAGACGGATGCCAATCCTGTGTGCCCAAGATGATACTAGGGTGAACACTCTGGTGAAGACTTGTGGTGCTGTGGAAAGACTGAAGCACAGCACCTTGAACTGGTATTTTCTGTTGTCCACGCTGAATCTTAAGTACTTCCTTGAAGACGGATGGACTGGGATCTGGAAGTACGCGTCCTTCAGGTCCAGTGTGCACACGAAGTCTTGTGGTCTTACTGCTAGTCTGACCGTGTCTTCCGTCTCCATGCTGAACAGAGTTTGTTTGATAAACTTGTTCAGAGCTGAGAGGTCGATGACTGGTCTCCAGCCTCAAGACGCCATCTATACAAGAAAGAGTCGACTGAAGAAGCCTGGGGATCCGTCGACGACCTCTTTTAGAGCGCCCTTCTTCAACAGGGTCTGGACTTCTGCCCAAAGGGCTTGCCCCCTTGCCGATCCCATGGCAAGGGAGTTCAATGACACTGGATTCGTCGTCAGGGGAGGTAGAAATGTTATGAACGGGACGCGATATCCTAGAGTGATCACAGAGATTGTCCAGGAATCGGCCCCGAGATGTTTCCACCGGTTTGAGCAACTTTGTAGGCATCCCCCCCAGGTGGAAATGCAGGGGGACTGCCTATCCTAGCGTTTGCGGCCTCGGCTGCCCCCTCTAGGATTTTTGCCTCCCCTGGAGTACTTTTTGCCTTTACTTTCTTTGACAGGAAAGGGGTTAGACACCATTGTCTTCGCTGCTGTTGTCGTCGTAGTGGTCTTGGCTGGACGGGACTGCTGTGGTGCTGGAGGCTTATAGGGCTTGGATGTTAAAGCCCTATGAAGGAGGGAGTCTTGATGAGACATCCTCCACCTCTCAGCGGCATGTTACACATCCTTAGGCTCGAAAAGAACAGACCCCTCCATGGAGGAGTGTCTGAGCCTATTGATCTCGGCGCTAGGGACCTTCTGATGGAATCTCTCAGCTACTGAATCCCGACGTTTCAGGATGGTATTTGCCCACAAGTTTGAGACTAGGTGGGCCAGAAACCCGATCGTGCGAGTACCTGAGAGAACGAAGGTTTCCATAGCTTTCCTGGTAGGTTTCTTGGAGAAATCCTCAGAACGTATCAGGATACCTAAGGTCCCCAACCAGATATCGAGCCACAAAGTAGCTTGCATAGCACACTTCGCGACCTTCTCCCGATTGAGGATCTCGGCTGCCGAGAACGAGACCTGCCGGTTGGAGAGTCTCTCAAGAGGGACTACCCTGGTTAGCTCTTCCAGCGAGTGGTGAAGTGGAAGAGCTAGACAAGGCTCCTCTAGGATCTCAAAGTACCTCCTCTCCTGTACGTGAGGAGGTGGGAGGAGCTTGTTGGTGGTACCGGAACGGTTGGAGGAGGACATCTCGGAGAGCTGCTGGGAGATCTTGTCCCTGGTACTCTTTACCCCTTGAGACCAGGGCAGGGCTGTACTGGTCTTAGAGGGCTTTTGAGTACCAAAGACTCGGTCTAAGACCGCGTCTTTGCCCTCTCGAGGAGGGATCTCTGGGTCGGAAAACCTTTTGAGAGCCCTCATTAGAGTCAGAACTTGCCAAAACGCGTGTTCTGACTCTTGCTGGTCTCCTCCTGTTGTAGGACTTGCAGCGAAGTCTCCTTCTGTCCCCGAAGGCTCTTCTTGGGGAGAATCGCGGACATTCCCTGAGTGGCTAGCTGGCTCCATCCTAGCCCTAGTGGAGGACTTAGGCAATGTTTTGGAGTCTTTGGATTCCTTCCTGGGAAGGATGTAAGACTCCAACATTGAAGAGGGTGGCATGTTCCTTCCAATCCCTGACTGTGTGGAACTCTCGATGCGATGAGAGGTTTCCTCCATTGGTGCGATGGGAGAAGTCTCTCTTCGCGTGATTCCCTTGGAGATGGGAAATCTTCGTCTGAAAGGGATGGAGAGGCAGTCCGAGGAATAGGAGGAATTTGCCTTGAAGGTTTGCGTGGAGTCAGCTTCGTCCTTTTCCTCTTCAGTGGGGTAGAGGCAGCCATGGTTCCGTGTCCCAATTCAGAGAGGACAGGCTTGAAAGCCTGAGTTACGGCTCTGATGAGGGCACCGAACCAGGGCTGTTGGCTGACAGACGCACTGTCAGACATACCCCTTGAAGGGAAAAGGACTGAAGGATCCCTGGGAGGAGTCACTGGAATAGGTGGGTTTGCCTGTGGTAGCTTTGGGACCCTGAACCCCTCTGGAAGTTTCTCTTCTCCCACAATGCGCAGTGATATGCGCTTGCGGGGAGGGGAATGAGGCGATGGCGACCTTTGCCGGATGTCGTTCCATGTGATGCGTAGGCTCGCATGCGGGAGAATATTGACGCTCGTGCGAGGGAGAATATTGAGGCTCACGCATGGGAGACTGATGGCGCGCTCGCGGGAGAGTATTCACGCGGGCGCGCAGGAGAATCACGATGTGCGCACGGGCGAGTGTTTGCGTGCATCTGCTAGAGGCTTGGGGCGCCCACGCGCAGAAGAATGTCCCCTAGCGCGCGGGCGCGCAGTAGATTCATGCTGGGCGCGCAGGAGCGCGGGAGAATGTTGGCGCGCATCCCTAGATGAGGTTTGGCGAGCGTGCGCATATATCCTTGCGGATGCGTGCAGGAGAAGGCTAGCACATTGGTAAGGGATGGCGCACGGGTGAAGGCAGCATGGCTGACTCATCTGTAGGCCTGCTATCAGGAGAAAGTTGGCGCGCAGGTTTTACCTGCCGCGTAGGAGAGTATGATATTGGCCCGCGGGAGAGCGCTGACGAGCAGGAGAACAGTGGCGCGCAGGAGAACAGTGGCGCGCAAGAGAACATTGGCGCGCACGTGAGTGTTGGCGCGTAGGAGATTGTTAGCGCGTAAGCACAGGGCGTGTGGGCGCAGTGTGCGCAGGGCGCGCAGGAGATCGTTGGCGCATGGCGTGTGGTGGAGCTGTGCTTATGTTGCCGTGTATGCGCATGTTGGCGCGTACGCACTTGATGATGCCCTGTGTTAGGGTGAGAATGATGATCAGCGCGCAGTAGTGATGGGGCCTAACGAGCAACTGATGAGCGCTTGTCAGGTTTCGTGGCGCGTAGACTGTTGGCGCGCAATGGCACGCTCAGGTGGAGCCTTGTTAGGTCCATGCAGGAACGGCGACGGCAGGTCGGCAGGTCTGTCGGGTGGAAGGTCGACGTTTCCTCTAAAAGGACGACCTTCACCGAAGGAGTTCGCAAACGATCTGCAGAAAGGTCCAGGACCAATGCAGGTGCAGTGATGGATGATCGGTCTAGAAGCTCCTCTGCGGGGACTGCATAGAAGACGTTGAACCAAAGAGGCGCCTCCTCACCGCAGGTGAAGGAAGGCCTCTATAGCGAAGAGGAAGGCGAGCCTTCCGATGGATGCGCCCTCTGGGGGCCGTTGGATCAGCAAGCTGACCTTCAGCAGTCCTCCGAAGAGGAGTCTCTGTAAGTGAACTCCCCCGTGGGGGAGAAACACTAGCAGGAGAGACTGACGATGGACTAGATGGACTTAGTTTCCCCCTCGTAGTGGAGTGGAAGAGGAGATGGGTGAAACTGCATTGGATACCTCTGAAACCACAACGTCGACAAGAGACAGAGGATCAACCTCTGACGGTGACGACGATTGCTTGACAGCAGCACCCAATCGGATGTAGTTAAGCAAAACCTCCTTGGAGGGCGAACCCGTAAGCCCCAAGGAGGACCACAGCTGAAAAAGGGAGGTTAGTGATATGTCCTCCCCCAGGGGGAGAGGTGGAGCTGCTTCGCTAGGGGAAGCAACGTCATCTCTCAAGATCTGAGGTTGGTTAGCAATGAATTGGTCTACGCTACCACTTGACGGTCTTTCGAAAGAGACTGACCGAGTGGGAGCTTTGGAGGAGGTATGGCCAACGGAAGAAGAGGCCTTGGGTTTTTCTCCCTTTGAAGCAACCTTTGACGGAGAAAAACCCCGTTTGGAGTTGTTCTTCCATCGTCGCGAAAACCTCTCCCAATGGGAAGCAGACTCACTACACTTGTTGACACTATCACACCGTTGGCCCCTACAAGAAGGACAAAGGGCGTGAGGATCAGTCTCGACCGCCGACATGAACGTTCCACAGGGGCAGTCGGGAAAACCAGGGCAGGTGCGCATGATCGCAGAGGCCAACTTCACATACACAGAAACTAGAAAAAGAAAAAACAAAAAGCAATTAAATGGCTACCAATATGACGGCGAGGATGAGAGCGGACACGTCCGACCACCATCCGAGCAGAGAGCAAAGCGAGCTCAAGCCATTTCACTAAGCCGAAAGTAATACCCCTATTAAATAGCGTGGTTTGTATTCCAGTTACGGAACAAATATTCTGAGAATATTAAAAACATTAAAATACATCAGTCATTTATGAACTATGAAAAGACTTATGTCAATCTGTTCCACAGAAAACCAAAAACCAAATGTAATAAGTTTGAACTTCATTATAGTAATATTTCTTATATCATCAAATATCTTGATTTAAATATTTTTCTTATAGATTATCAGCGTGGCTTAGAATGAATAAACTCACCTGACCCGAGGAGAGATTCTCTCGTCCTGAAAAATTCCTCCATCAAGTCTCCGACTTTGTTTCCGCTGGAGGAAGTAGAGACAGTGACGGAGAAGTGGAGGAAGGCGAGCCAAGACTCCCTTCTTTATCGGGCTATCATGGCTCGGGCAACTCCTTTGGTACCTGCAGTGCCGAAATCCTCTCCTGTGGGAAGACAGGTCCACTAAACATCTCCTCAACTTTACATCCGATCCCTTTGTGACTTCTCCCTCCGAACGTTCAATTTATCAACTTCCTTCTGCATTAGTTTTCAATCTGGAATAAGTACACTGTATGAGGAATGAAAACCCAATGAAGTACTACATGCAAAGTACTGTAGAGTAGAGTACACCGATTATTTCCCTAAATATATCTCGCAATGTTGATACTAGCGAGCGAGAGAGAGAGAGAGAGAGAGAGAGAGAGAGAGAGAGAGAGAGAGAGAGAGAGAGAGAGAGAGATACACAGCTGGACCTCACAATATGTTATTTTCATTAGTAAAATAAATTTTTGAATATACTTACCCGATAATCATGTAGCTGTCAACTCTGTTGCCGACAGAAATCTACGGTCGGGATACGCCAGCGATCGCTATACAGGTGGGGGTGAACACCACAGCGCCATCTGTGGTCAGGTACTCTAGTACTTCTTGTCAACACCACCTCAATTTTTTCCTCGGTCCACTGGTTCTCTATGGGGAGGAAGGGTGGGTCAATTAAATCATGATTATCGGGTAAGTATATTCAAAAATTTATTTTACTAATGAAAATAACATTTTTCAATATTAATCTTACCCGATAATCATGTAGCTGATTCACACCCAGGGTGGTGGGTGGAGACCAGCATACATGTTAACACAGAAGCTAAGTATCCCGTATTTTATTTTATTAGTTATTCAAAAATAACATAAAATAAATAAGTACCTGGTAAGGAAGACGACTTGAACCGTTACTCTGCCTTTATTAAGTACGTCTTTCTTACTGAGCGTAGCGGTCCTCTTAGGATGCTGAACGACTCTTAGGTGCTGAAGTATAAAGGGCTGCAACCCATACTAAAGGACCTCATCACAACCTTTAACCTCGGCGCTTCTCAAGAAAGAATTGACCACCCGCCAAATCAACAAGGATGTGGAAGGCTTCTTAGCCGACCGTACAACCCATAAAAAGTATTCAAGAGAAAGGTTAAAAAGGTTATGGGATTATGGGAATGTAGTGGCTGAGCCTCCGCCTACTACTGCATTCGTTGCTACGAATGGTCCCAGGGTGTAGCAGTTCTCGTAAAGAGACTGGACATCTTTGAGATAGAATGATGCGAACACTGACTTGCTTCTCCAATAGGTTGCATCCATAACACTCTGCAGAGAACGGTTCTGTTTGAGGGCCACTGAAGTAGCCACAGCTCTCACTTCATGTGTCCTTACCTTCAGCAAAGCAAGGTCTTCTTCCTTCAGATGAGAATGTGCTTCCCTAATCAGGAGCCTGAATAGGTAAGAAACTGAGTTCTTAGACCTTGGAAGAGAAGGCTTCTTGATAGCACACCATAAGGCTTCTGATTGTCCTCGTAAAGGTTATGACCTTTTTAGATAGTACCTAAGAGCTCTAACTGGGCAAAGTACTCTCTCCAGTTCGTCCCCCACCAAGTTGGACAGGCTTGGGATCTCGAACGACTTAGGCCAAGGACGTGAAGGAAGCTCGTTTTAGCAAAAACCCGAGCTGCAAGGAACATGTAGCCGTTTCAGATGTGAAAACTATGTTCCTGCTGAAGGCGTGGATCTCACTTACTCTTTTAGCTGTTGTCAAGCACACGAGGAAAAGAGTTTTTAATGTGAGGTCCTTAAAAGAGGCTGATTGGAGAGGTTCAAATCTTGATGACATAAGGAACCTTAGGACCACGTCTAGATTCCAGCCTGGAGTGGACAACCGACGTTCCTTTGAGGTCTTAAAAGACCTAAGGAGGTCCTGTAGATCTTTGTTGGTGGAAAGATCCAAGCCTCTGTGGCGGAAAACCGCTGCCAACATACTTCTGTAACCCTTAATCGTAGGAGCTGAAAGGGATCTTACGTTCCTTAGATGTAACAGGAAGTCAGCAATCTGGGTTACAGTGGTACTGGATGAGGAAACTGCATTGGTCTTGTACCAGCTTCGGAAGACTTCCCCTTTAGACTGATAGACTCTGAGAGTGGATGTCCTCCTTGCTCTGGCAATCGCTCTGGCTGCCTCCTTCGAAAAGCCCCTAGCTCTTGAGAGTCTTTCGAAAGTCTGAAGGCAGTCAGACGAAGAGCGTGGAGGTTTGGATGTACCTTCTTTACGTGAGGTAGACGTTGAAGGTCCACTCCTAGAGGAAGAGTCCTGGGAATGTCGACCAGCCATTGCAGTACCTCTATGAACCATTCTCTCGCGGGCCAGAGCGGAGCCAACCAACGTCAGCCGTGTCCCTTTGCGAGACGCGAACTTCTGAAGTACCCTGTTGACAATCTTGAACGGCGGGAATGCATACAGGTCGAGATGGGACCAATCCAGCAGAAAAGCATCCACGTGAACTGCTGCTGGGTCTGGAATCGGAGAACAATACAACGGGAGCCTCTAGGTTATCGAGGTAGCGAACAGATCTATGGTTGGCTGACCCCACAGGGCCCAAAGTCTGCTGCAAACATTCTTGTGAAGGGTCCACTCTGTGGGGATGACCTGACCCTTCCGGCTAAGGCGATCTGCCATGACATTCATATCGCCCTGAATGAACCTCGTTACCAGCGTGAGCTTTCGATCTTTTAACCAGATGAGGAGGTCCCTTGCGATCTAGAACAACTTCCACGAATGAGTCCCTCCCTGCTTGGAGATGTAAGCCAAGGCTGTGGTGTTGTCAGAGTCCACCTCCACCACCTTGTTAAGCTGGAGGGACTTGAAGTTTATCAAGGTCAGATGAACCGCCAACAGCTCCTTGCAATAGATGTGAAGTGTCCTTAGCTCCTGATTCCATGTTCCCGAGCATTCCTGTCCGTCCAAAGTCGCACCCCAGCCCGTGTCTGATGCGTCAGAGAAGAGACGGCGGTCGGGTTTCTGAACAGCCAAAGGTAGACTTCCTTGAGAAGAAAGCTGTTCTTTCACCACGTGAGAGTAGACCTCCTCTCTTCGGAAACAGGAACTGAGATCGTCTCTAGCGTCATGTCCTTTATCCAGTGAGCCGCTAGATGATACTGAAGGGGGGGAGGTGGGGTCTCCCTAACTCGATGAACAGTGCCAGCGATGAAAGTGTCCCTGTTAGACTCATCCACTACCTGACTGAGCATCGGTTCCTTCTCAGCATGCTCTGGATGCAATCTAGGGCTTAGTATATGTTTGGGGCCGACGGAAAAGCCCGAAAAGCTCGACTCTGAAGATCCATACCCAGGTAGACAATGGTCTGGGATGGGACGAGCTGGGACTCCTCAAAATTGACCAGGAGGCCCAGTTCCTTGGTCAGATCCATAGTCCATCTGAGAATCTCCAGACAGCGACGACTTGTGGGAGCTCTTAAAAGCTAGTCGTCTGACGGAGCCGGACACAAGATCATGGTACTGCTGCACAGTCTGTGAACTGTCAACCATGGGGAAACGAGGAAGTACAGTGACAACCCGAAGCTGTCTAGACTGTCTGGGTCGTACAGACAACTCCTTATCGGGTTGCTGAGGTTGCCGCACTGCGTCACAACAAGACACTTCTGCTGGTTGTTGAACGTCTTCCCAGTGACACACTGACTCCGTAAACAAAAAATCCTCTAACAAGGACTAAGCTTGGACTGCATGTCTTGCAACACAGCTCAAGGTCTATGGGAGCAGGTGTGGTAACAGACGGGGTTAGCGACTGAAGTGGAACCATTACCCTCCCTGGAAGCATGCTATGCTTAAATAAAAGTCCATAGGAGGCTAAGCAGCTAAAGGCTCCTCTCCAAATGACAGAGTCCTCAAGGGAAAATCAGAAGGAGGGAGAATAGCACTTTCTCATCTACAGGAACCATATCCGAGAAAAGCTAAGTTCTCTCAGTGAGGGTTTCACTGGTGCAAAAGCAGCAGACTAGAAGGCAACGTTATGAAACTGCTTGACAGTCTAGTGAGTTGGCAACAACCAAAGATGTGTGACTGAGAAGCATGCGGTAAGGTATGCAGAGCATGCTGTATGTAGAGCATGCTGTAAGGTAAGCAGAGCATGTTGCATGACGTGCGGCTTATGCTGCATGGGATGAGGCTCATGCTGCATGGGATGAGGCTCATGCTGCATGGTATGAGACTCATGCTGCATGGGATGAGGCTCAAGCTGCAAGGGATGAGGCTTATGCCGCATGCGTTGAGGAGGATGCCGCATAGTATGAGGCTCCTGCCTCATGGGTTGAGGCGGTTGCCGCATAGCATGAGGCTTTTGCCTCATGGTTTGAGGAGGATGCCGCATAGCATGAGGCTCCTCATAATCATGAGGCTGCCTCATGGGTAGAGGAGGATTTTTTAAAGAAATCTGAACCTGACACTAATCTAGCTGTCCGAGGATTTACCTGGTGAGACATCAGTCTCTTTACCAGCGAGTTTTACCAGATTTCCCCGGGCCACCACGTGACACAATTGGTAGTAATTCATTCAAATTACCCCTAATGAGTCAATATGGATAAATATCAACACAACATCGTGTTCAAATAGAAATAAATTTCTACCTCATACTTGGGATCGAACGCTAGCCCCTTCTAATGAAAGGCCAGGTCGAAACCAACCATGCCACGAGAGCCCATTCAAGAGTTGAGGTTCTTGCCTCAAGAGTGGAGGTGGCTGCCGCAAGAGTTGAGGTTGCTGCCTCAAGGATGGTGGAGGTTGCCGCAACGCAAGAGGTTGCTGCATAGCGCTGGTATCTGGCAACTCCCAATGCGGCAGCTCACGCGTGGAGGTAGGTTGAGGAACCTCAACATCATACGTCTGGCAGGGTGGACTGCGCAGAGGTGGAGTTGAGGTTGCTGCCTCGAGGATGGTGGAGGTTGTCGCACCGCAAGAGGTAGCTGCCTCGAGGATGGAGGAGGTAGTCGCAACGCATGAGGCTCCTACCTCAAGGGTAGAGGAGGTTGCTGCAAAGCATAAGGCTCCTGCCTCAAGTGTTGAGGAGGTTGCCGCGTGGCAAGAGGCTCCTGCCTCAAGGAAAGTGGAGGTTGCTGCACAGAGCTGGTATCTGGCAACTCCCAAAGCGGCAGCTCACGCATGGAGGTAGCTTGAGGAACCTCAACATCATACGTCTGGCAGGCTGGACTGCGTAGAGGTGGAGGAGCGCTCGCAGGAGGAGGTGTGTTAACCTTCTCTGCCTGAAACTCCTGCATCAACACCGCAAGCTGAGACTGCATTGTCAGCAGCATAGACCACTAGAGTTTAAGAAAGACAACAACAAACGGAGCTACTGTCCGTTGAAACTGAGGGTCTAAAACAGCTGGTGCGGCAACAGACGGAGTTACTGTCTGTTGCGATACCACCTTGCCTCTCTGGGAGGTGTGCAGTTGTCGTACTGCAGCAAGTCCGAACTGACCCAGTGCTAATGGCACCACCTAGGAGTTGGACTTGCGCGGAAGGGACCGACTTGCACTTAAAAGCTGCAAGATTTGGTCCATGGTTTCTGCGAGAAACCTCTTCCGCAGACGAGGAATAAATGGGCTCTCTCGTCTTTTTGTGGGTGGGGTGATCACGTCGGCTACGTGAGTTGGTTACACCCGAAACCACGGAGGGAAACGTCTGTTCGTCGATCAAGGCCTGCTGAACCCATAAGTCCTTCGACATTACTTCTCCCCTGGGCTTGGGAGCTTGTAAGAGGTCCCAGACTAGGCGAACAACTGGCACGAACAGACGAACCCTCGAACGCAACACTGTAACACTTTGCGCTTATCACTTATCACTTTTGATTTTCTGTTTGCACTTATTTCACTGAACTCGAAACTTTAAGTGGTTTGTACCTGAAACACGCAATTCTATCCTTCATTAAAAGTTAGTAATTGCGAAAACAGTATTACAATGTAACAGAAAAACATAATGAAAGATAAATAATTCAGTGGCTGGAAAAGAGATTAAACACTAGATCAAATAAACTACGTTTAAAATCTCTCACCGCAAAAAGTCTGAGAACAAGAATAAAACTCTAGAAACGTTTACCTTCTTCCCCTAAAGAGACTAGGGAGAAGAGCAAAAACGATAACAACGTTACCCGCTTGAACGAAACGTTTATCCTCCTCTCTCTCCCTCCGTCTCTATCTCTCTCTCTCTCTCTCTTGACTTAGCACCTGAGAGAAGAGCCCAATTATATATATCGTTAAAACATATTATTGTTAAAGGAAAAAAACTGAAAGGTTTCCCAAATAAAAAGTTCCTTTATTAGAATAGAACCATTTAAGCTAAGAAAGAATGAACAAAACGCTAGAATCGGTTTACTCTTACTGCAACGTGACACCGTGATAGACTCTCTCTCTATCGTAACGATAGAGCGCAAGTTGAACGTTCTGAACGTCAACAACTGCAGAGACAAAACAAAACGTTAGTTCAACTTTGAAAACAGTACAAGACTATCAAAGAAATTCTTTCAAAAACATTAAAATAGCATAATATGTTAACAGGTAAAACGAAATGACGGGCTCAAAGTTAATTAACTTCGGTTCCAAGAAAAGACCGCCTACTATTAGGAAAGGTCGAATATAAACAAATATAAAAATTAATTTTAATAAGTTTATAATAAAAGGAAGTTAATCAAAGAGGCCTATAAAAGGTGGAGAGATATAAAATAAATCTATAACTTTGTTAAGCAAAATTAAGAGAGTCTATACTCTCTTCGACACCAACACTTCCGTCTAAGGGAAGGGTCGGCCATTTAAAAGTGAAAGAGAGTTCATACTCTCTTCGTACCAAAATTAAATCAAAAATTAAATCAAATTAATTCCAAAAACTTGCTAAGCTAATGATATAGCTTCCTGAATAGCGAAGGCTAAACTCTAGAGCAAATACATCACCAAATCGTGAGCAATAACTCCAGAATCAACAGCGTATCCATGTAGGTCTAGCCGGAGGCACGACAGAGGAAAAATTGAGGTGGTGTTGACAAGAAGTACTAGAGTACCTGACCACAGATGGCGCTGTGGTGTTCACCCCCACCTGTATAGCGATCGCTGGCGTATCCCGACCGTAGATTTCTGTCGGCAACAGAGTTGACAGCTACATGATTATCGGGTAAGATTAATATTGAAAAAGTCATGAATTGATTATAAAACTTTCTACTTAACATGAATTAATCCTCCTTACATTATTATTATTAATATTATTATTATCATTATGGCTACTTAAGTTAAAACCCTAAGTGGAAGAGCAGAATGACATAGGCCAAAGGGCTCCAACAGGGAAAATAGTCCAGTGAGGAAAGGAATTATGGAAACATAATTGTATGCCAGAGTGCACCATTAAGTAAGAGAACTAACCCAAGACAGTGAAAGACCATGGTACAGAGGCTATGGAACTACCCATATCGTAGTTGATGTCATAAATTGTTTGATAGTCTGACTTATTTTACCATTTTCTAATCAATCTAAACATTTAGATCAATTTTTCCATTACTTTATTTCCTAACATGATGTAAAGTTCAAAACTTGACCAAAGGTGTGATTGTTTGGGAGTTGGTATGACTGTCCAGATATCTGAACCACTTGTGCAAATCTAGACAATATATCGAAGAGTATGTAAACATCACTCTCTTCCTCTCTCTCTCTCTCTCTTTCTCTCTCTCTCCAGACGAAACTCCCTACAACCAAAAGGATACACAAACAGAAAGATAAAAGCAAATCAAGGTAAGCAATAGTAATGTATAATATAGGAAGATCAAAATGATTAAGGAAAACAATTTCTATCATTAGTTCTCCAGTCTCAATCAACAACTTACCAGCAACACTTCTCACTTCATCAGAAGTACATTTTCCGTACAGCTTCATCCAACTCGACCAACTCCTGTACTGTACAGATTTCTTATGTTGATGATAAATGCTGTGGATGTTCCTTTTCTTGATGCTTGACCCTGTCCCACTCAATCTGCTTTTCATTAGGCCGGATAATCTTCCGTCGTATGTGGGAAATCAGGGAATGCTTCAACGGCCATTCCTGAGGATTACTCAAATGCTGACTGCAACTCTCATGGTCCAATCTTCCTCTTTCTGGGCTTCTTCAAATTGGCAGAAAACCTGATCCTTTGGCTTTTACAGTTTAGCACCTTGAATATAGCTAATAACTTTCTGATAGCCAATATCCTTAGAAGACACAACAAGGAGTTTCAAATGCTCATTTTAGATCTGATGAAATAAAAGTATAAGTTTAGTTGGGAAGAGATCAATTTATGCATTGTCTTTGATTTTCTCAACAGCATGGATTTCATATGATAAAAGTATATACTAAAGTGTATAAACTTTATAACAGGGCTTTCCCTCATTTCCCATTTACCCAATCATCTGTAAATCAGATCTGTTGCTAAATATTGTTTTTAGGTAATCTAAACGGTTGCGTTTTGGTAAAGTGTACGGTACAGTAAAACAAATCCTTTAAATAAAGAAATTGAATCTCTGCAAGCCTAAACAAAGATCGTGATAATGGCAGCAAATATGACGTTGGACTACAACAAAATCAGGAACATCCCTACAAAAAAATTTTCATTGCCTGTATTCAATGCATATACTGTTTACAAAATTGAATTCAGTATCTATCTTATAATACTAATCTTTTTTTCTTTTTCCATATCACTGGAAACCAAGCCAGAGAATTGGGTCTTGTTCCTACTACGTACTTCCCGTATCCCAGGAGATGATGGTACATGCCGGAGATCTTCTGTTACACCATTTCTGGATAACTGATCTTCTCTCTGGTAGGTCAAAAGAGTTTCCAAAATCTTCCTCCATGAGATACGAACCTTTTCCCAAGCAAGGTATCCCATTTGGGCATTTTTTTAGCACCCTATTGCAACCTCCATTGGTAAAATTCAATATGCAATTCCCTCTTTGCATCATATCACCTTCTGCAGTCTGCAACACACGATCAGGTTCCTCGCCGCCTGAAGGCTTTCATCCTCCCATCACTGCTGAACTGCGATGCTGATACCGAAGCTGCTTTGGGTGTAAAGGGCCATCCAAAAACACCTTCGCTTTTCCGATGCCCATTGCTGATTAAGACTAGATAATTATGTCTGCGATTTATTCCCATTTTCTCCATTTCTTTTCAAGGAATACTATTCTGAACAAGCTTTGAAAGCAGCTGGGCTTTCAGGGTCATTCCAGGGAAGTTTGTTGATTTTGAACAACAGCGTTGATAACATATCATGCTGATGCTTATAAAGGATGTAAACAAGAGAGATGATGCTGGAATCAGAGATAAAAGGTGCAACTCCTGTGAGAAGTACGGCTCGGTCAACTTTGGGTCCAACTCAGAAGATGAAGAAGAAGACTGGAATGGTTGACAAGAGGCTTGAATCCGATGTCGCGGCACTCGTGAAGAAGTAGCACAGTGTACGCTCTCAATATGGCTGTCAAGTCTCCTTGCATCACCTTAAATGGGATGGACGGCTAATGTGACGAAGAATGTAGGGCCTTCCTGGAAAAAAAAGTTAACTTAATAAATACAATAAATAAACCAAATTTTAATAATCGTGAAATAAAATATATTGTGGTATACATTACTGTACATGAGATTTATAATCAAGTATAAAAATGCTCACATTAAGGAATGAATAGGATAAAATTAGGTAGAAATGAAACACTTTTCTTGGGTAGAGATGATGCAGTGCAGTATACTCTAAGTCTATAAGTAACCCAAGGCTTCTATAGAGTAAATTGCACAGCAGGGAAAATGTCATAAACATAACCTGGTGATCAGCGCATCATGCATAAATATTCAATTAGCTGTAGATACTGGAGTAGAATACAATACTGTATTATAAAAGAGTGTAGTCTTATTTCATATCACGAGAGAGGACCCCATCCTTCCAACCTCAGCAAGAAGCTGATAATGATCATAGAAACAGTATTATACCGTAATGCATTATTTTTTAAAGGAACTGCTAAGCATAATTTGTTTTTAACCCTTTTACCCCCAAAGGACGTACTGGTACGTTTCACAAAATACATCCCTTTACCCCCATGGATGTACCGGTACGTCCTTGCAAAAAACTGCTATTTACAATTTTTTTTTATTTTTTGCTAATTTTTTGAGAAATTTCAGGCATTGTCCAAGAGAATGAGACCAACCTGACCTCTCTATGACGAAAATTAAGGCTGTTAGAGCAATTTAAAAAATATATACTGCAAAATGTGCTTGAATAAAAAATAACCAGTGGGGGTTAAGGGATGGAAAGTTCTAAATAGCCTGGGGGTAAAAGGGTTAACTTAAAGGAAAGAGAATTGAGAACAAGAAATCTAAACAGTCAAGTGGGAAGATAGAAAACCAAACAGATGCGATATATGCAAGAGGAAGTAACATGTCTGAGCCCAAAAAGATCCACTGTACATGTTTAATCCATAGCAGCTCCGTTCTTGAAACTCTTTCTATATATGTTTCTAATTTCCCTCTGAATTCCTCTCCTCCTCCTCTTCACCACACCCTTGTTGAGGGGTGTATGCAGAGACGATATGCCCTAGAGAAGATTGTTCTTGCAATCTGCCATACTTAAATCGGCCTGTATCAAGATTCAGCCGTCAGATTTCTGTGTGCCAAGAAAGGCCTTGATGGAGAGTTTCATTGACAAGGTTTTACAATTCAGGGAAGAAACTATAGTGAAAACTGGTCTGAAATAGGTGCAAGAGAATCGGTCTGTTAACAACAACGTGTTCACGTTGGTCATTGATCGTACGCTTGAACAACTGCTACAGCCAACCAAAACGTTTTATCTGGGAAAGAGATGTTTATCACACGAAACTTCTTTGTACCAAATTGGTCTTCCCAAGTGGATTGATTCCTGGTACATACTGACGACTTCCTAAGTATTTTTCAACGTTGTCCTCAGTGCAATATACCGGGAATATTCTGGGGCAGGAGAGTGACGTGGTGACTGGAAAAGTCCTGGTTAGCAACACGTGGCAAAACGTGATCTCGGAGAAAGAAACGATCCTGATACGGAGCCTCCTGAGAAGGTACAGTACAAGGATTGTATTCCGGAGAGGATAAGTTCTTCCTCATGACTGGACGGTGCAGAGAGTGTTGAAACTTCTTCCCGAAGTGAAGGACAATGTGGAATCTCGATGATTCAGAGAGATTGTGTCAAGTTACCTGCCTTGACTCAAACTAAAGAAAGCAAGTGCCCTGTGACTAGAACGTTACAGTCCCTGAAGCGCTGAACAGGGTATGCTGAAACTGATGGCTCCCAAAAGAAACTGTTTTTGATATTTGCCAAACCTTAACTAACCTAATACAGAGATTCTGTCATTACTATTATTATTATTAAATGCTAAGCTACAACCCTACATGGAAAAGCTGGATGCTATAAGCCCTAGGGCCCCAACAGGGAAAAGAGCTCAGTGAGGAAAGGAAACAAGGAAAAATAAAATATTTCAAGAACAGAGACATTAAAATAAATATTTCCTACATAAACTATAAAAATTCTAACAAAAAAGAGGAAGAGAAATTAAATAGATTAGTGTAACCCGAGTGTACCCTCAAGCAAGAAAACTCTAACCCAAGACAGTGGAAGACCATGGTACAGAGGCTATGGCACTACCCAAGACTAGAGAACAGTGGTTTGATTTTGGAGTGTCCTTCTCCTAGAAGAGCTGCTTACCATAGCTAAAGAGTCTCTTCTACCCTTACCAAGAGGAAAGTGGCCAAAGAGGAAAGTGGCCACTGGACAATTACATTGTAGTAGTTAACCCCTTGGGTGAAGAAGAATTGTTTGGTAATGTCAGTGTTGTCAGGTGTATGAGGACAGAGGAGAATCTATAAAGAATAGGGCAGACTATTCGGTGTCTGTGTAGGTAAAAGGAAAGAACCGTATCTAGAGAAAAGGATCCAATATAGTACTGTCTGGCCAGTCAAAGGACCCCTTAACTCTCTGGCGGCAGTATCTCAACGGGCGGCTGATGCCCTGGCCAACCTACTACCTATTAAGAATAATCAGATCTACGATAATATTAATTGGTCTTAATCCAGGGCCGATCTGTGCATAAGCCAGGGTAGATTATGAGCACAAAGCCACGATGTGTTTCCTTTCAAGGTCTTACGAGTCTGGGAGGAAAGCTTATTGCGACCAGTGATCTAAAACCTCTTGATCGTCTCGCAACAAGAAAAAGCAAATAATGGGAAATCTATTTTCCCTTCAAGTCTTGCCGACATTCCCCCTCCAGTTTGTGCTACAAGACGTTACCTTAAAATTCTTATTTGTAATATTACTGTACAATCCTAAAATTAAGAATATCATCTGGGAAATCTATTTTCTAAATTGGAAGCCTTTGTATATCAGCGGCCAGTTCCTGCGTTCATTAAATATGGACATCAACTAACCTAAACTTTCCCCCCTAACCTAACCTACAAGCCGTGTCCTTACCTTCTTACCTAACAGGGGGCTAACGACCCCCTGCGACCCCCCTTACACTGCCCTATTCTAAGTTAGACATAATAATACATATAGGTGGCCACTATCATACATACATCCATTAAATCGTAATACAGTAATACAATTAAATACATAAAATGCTCCAAACTTATTGTGAGCACACACTACAACCCACGTTCGTGCCACCCAAGGGATGTCGAGTACAGGACAGCAAATGAAGACCGTTTAATTTAGGGTCAATAAGAGAATGCCAAAATGAGTCAGGTGAAATAATACATCAACTGATAACGTTTAATCCAATTCTTAATCAATCTTACGTCTGGCTGTGTCGAACAATACCCCAAGTATGGCGAAGATCATTGGCTTGAAGAAACATGCTATAGGCTTCTGTCCGGGAGTAGGATAATGCTTGAAATATTGCTATGAGGTCTAAGCTGGGGTTAGTTGGGGTATGAACTCATATTTACACTATTGTTATTACTATAGTTTAGGACAGAAGATATTCCTAATGAAAAAAGAAGTTTAGTTTATTTGCAGTGGAAATAAAGGTTAAATTCATTGAAGGGAAATAATATACTGAAGGAAAAACTGTTTTTTTTTAAATGGAAATGTTGTCCTGTCCTAAACTATAATTTTAACTCCTTTTCCTTCACTAGGCTACTCTGTACCCATACACATTAGACAGTGACCTTAGTAACAGGTAAATGGCTAACTTTGATCCACATACACTCTTTAGAAGTTATATTTCATACATTTATATAAGATTAATAAGTCCCAATAACTTAAATAACCATAAGATATAGTTATAGGGTGACCATATATACGTCCATCACAAGTGCCCAGTATACCATGGGTAATTGCTTCATTTAAGCAAGTAACCTATTATATGATGACAGAAATGCCTTTAATATACTATTAATATATCAAACAAGTATCAAGAGAGCAATGAAACTTACTATAGATTCTGGCAGATTCGAAATACGATGACATTTTACTTAAAAAGATATTTATTTATGAAATTTCAGACTTCAGTTTTCGAAGTCTCCCATAACCCGTTTTCTCCTTCAAAGAAAACGGGTTATGGGAGACTTCGATAAATCTACAGTCTACTTTTTCAATGCCTAAATTCAGATTTTCAACTGATTTAAACTAGGAAATTATATAAAACCTGTTGAATATAATATAAAAATATCCTAATTCTACCTATCATTAAATATTTAAGCTATTAGCTTTATGAAATACGGCTGATTTTGAGATTCTAAAGTGACAGAATTATCTACTTTCCTTTAAATCATTAGAAAAAGATCCCATATAACATTATAATCTATATAATAAATAAATCAACACCAAAGAGATAAAAGAAAACTTTTATGTACTAAAATTATCAATAAATATGAAATATCACCTCTATAATTGGGCTAGATTTAGCAAAAGTTACCAACAGAAACTTTTCTTAAAGTAAGAATAAAAGTCTTATACCAAGAGTTTGCAACATTGCATACACAAAACAACATTGAATTTTTAGAAAATTATATATTTCTCATATTAAATTTCTTTGCATTATCTGATAGGCCTATTTGTGTCCAAGGAGTTTGAAGTTTGTTGGAGTTTTTTATACTGAAATGCAGATTATCCAGACACATAAAGAGAAATAGGGTGATAGTGAGAGATTTGGGTATATGACATTACTTAGCATACCAGCTAGGATGGTGTATGGTAAAAAATGAGACTTAAAGTGACTGGTAAAGAAGAAACAGCTAAATTTAGACAAATTAGAGACTGTGGTTCAAGTATTTATCATTGAACATACGAAGAACTGAAAGAGAGAAAACTGTGGAGACCAACACACGAGAAAAGGGTGAAAAGTTCAGCGAAACTGGAAGATTTAATCAGAGCACTTTGAAGTGGTCTGGTCATGTGGAAAGAATGGGCGAAAACAGACTTATTATCTGGATATTCTTGGATGTAGGAGTAGAGGCGTTTGAAAGTATGAAATGTATGTGGAATACAGGGACATAAATTAAGGATTTAGTACATAAGCAATGGATATAGTTTTAGAATTTATTAGGGGATTAGGGGAGGGTTGGGCATATAGGAAATAGAAAATAGCAATTGAAAGATCTTTGTGTGTATTGGACTTCGTACAAAGGCAATTGGCTGGTTTGGTATAAAAGAGGACATCAGAAAAGATTTATCTTATTAAATGTGTTTTACCTCTAATTCATCCCATCAAAAGGCTTGCTGTTCAGGACTTCAGGTGGCTTCTAGCTCTTCTTTGAAAAAAAAAATAGAAAAAAATTAATTAGCATTTACAAACACTTTGGTGCATTACGAATGCAGTTACTGATAGTAAACTGGATGAAGAAGTTTTCTTTTCCATGGATCATGGGACAATCCCCCCCTCCCCCCACCCCACAACCATTGCCTCTTCATTATAACCTGTTAAGAATAAACGAGTTCGCCTCACGGCTAAGCTGGGCTCCGCCAGGACTTGCCCTAGGAGAGACCCAACCCCCCTCCTCCCTCCCTGGTACGTTTCTTTATTGGCTAACATCCTGCAGACTGAAGATGAAAGTTTCCTATAAAGTCTTGGAGTTCTTTGCCTCTTCTTCTTCTCAAAGGAGACAAGTAATCATTTTCTTTTTAAATCAGAGCCGTTTTCTCCTTATTATTATTATTATTATTATTATTATTATTATTATTATTATTATTATTATTATTATTATTATTATTATTATTATTATTATTATTATTATTATTATTATTAGCTGAGTTAGAGCTGCTTGAGGGTACACTCGGGCACACTATTCTATCTACTTTCTCTTCTTCTTGTTTTGTTAAAGTTTTTATAGTTTATAAATGAAAGATTTAGGTTAATGATACTGTTCTTAAGATATTTTATTTTTCCTTGTTTCCTTTCCTCACTGGGCTATTTTCCCTGTTGGAGCTCCTGGGCTTATAGCATCCTGCTTTTCCAACTAGGGTTGTAGCTTAGCAAGTAATAATAATAATAATAATAATAATAATAATAATAATAATGTTCCTTCTTTTATTTTGTTTTGCCTCTTTAGTTTTCTTTGTGTTTAATACATAGTATAGTCTTCTGTAAAACCAATTTCTGGGCTTGAATACGATGTTTTTGTCCTTTTAAGTTTTCTAGTAGTATATATCTCTCTCTCTCTCTCTCTCTCTCTCTCTCTCTCTCTCTCCTCTCTCTCTCTCTCTCTCTCTCTCTCTCTGATCTTGAATAAGTTACCCTTGAAGTTGAGGGTTACTGCGTGCAGTAGAGGGAAACTGGTCCGTGGGTGTCCTTTCTTTCCTAGTCTCCATGCGAAGCTTTTAATGTAGGCTACCACGCATGATTTAACAGTGACTGAATTGATCGAAATAAATCTTTCAGTTATTAATATACAGCTGAATTATGTATTGTTTGTATTGATGAAATAATGTTATGTAAGACAGTGAATGAAGAAAAGTAA
>NW_027172203.1:550000-565000 GCF_036898095.1 Palaemon carinicauda | reverse complement strand
CCATGAATTTACATTTATCTATTGTCATTACTCTCATGCAGTTAGTATCACATTGTATGCATTCAAACACACAAACAAGTATGAGCATAAATTAATTAAATGCATATGTGTATTTTTTTATGGGCATGTGAAAAGAGAGAGAGAGAGAGAGAGAGAGAGAGAGAGAGAGAGAGGAGAGAGAGAGAGAGAGAGAGAGAGAGGAGAGAGAGCGAGAGAGAGAGAGAGAGAGAGAGAGAGAGAGAGAGAGAGAGAGAGAGAGAGAGAGAGAGAGAGCGAGGAGAGAGAGAGAAGAGATCGCATATTACTAGTATTGTATTTTTGAGTAGGCTAATCCCGTATAGCCTACAATCGTTTATTCTTAAGGTTATTTATTGAAAGAAGTCTTCTTACCTTCCGTTTATTTATAAGGAATTAAGACAGGTGTAGTTATAATGAATTACAATTACTTAGTAAATAGCCTATCACAAAGATATGAAACAATTTCAGTTCTTTTATTTAATACTTCTTATATTTCTAATAATTCCATTCCCTGTCTTTAACTGTTCATTCTTTACTGTTTTACATTATATTAGTAATGATTACAACATATTTCTAACTAGAGATTATTCATTAGTTCATATTCAGAATTGCAAGGATATCGGCTGCATTTTCGCCCTCTGACTCTTCCCTCTCATACATATTTACCGAATTGAAAAGCTCTAGCATGTTTTGATTTACTTTAAAGTCCTTGCAACATTTCCCTTGAAACTGGAGATGAGTACGGGTTCTAAGGATCGCCTCCAACATTGCTGTACTCATTCGATTTCGTAGTTTTGTCTTAACGCAAGTAACAGAGGAAAAAATTCTTTCAACAACAGCATTACTTATGGGTGTTGTGAGGCAAGCCATTGCATAATTCCCTAATTCTTTGAAAGGCTGGTTCCCAGTTGAATTTTTGTACCCTAAGACCCCGGACCAAAAAGGAACCGATTCCTTTGGAATCTCACCATTAAAAACAGACTCTTCTGCCCATGACAAATGCAATATTTTCCTGTATTGCTGCTCGATGCTATCCTCATTATCTTTTCTTAAGTGGGGCAATGGAAGATCTTTAAAAGACACACGGTCAGTTTGGCTCAATACCTTGCTAGGAGAGAATGCACTGAGGCCTTGGAATATTGCTGTTGATGCTGGGAGCCTATTTTCCACTTGTTTTAAGGCCTCAAAAAGGAAACTTGAACATCGGTGCCTAATCTCATCTGCAATTTTTACCACTTCATTTGAGTTATTTTCTAATTCTATGTATGTATTCAGTTCCTTGGTGAATTTAGCACCATAGTCGATATCCTTTGTTGGTAAAAATTCTCCCCTCTTGTTAAGTACTCTATATTGTAGAGTTTTATGAATCAAAAGTAATTCTTTTACCAAGCCTTCGGGATCACCATCGGTAGCTTGAAAAAGAGCATTAAGTCTTTCAAAATCTGTCACGATTGGTGACACAAAATGAAAGTATAAGAGATTTACTTTATCTCTTAACATATTAAAGATTTCCCTTGCTTTATAGCGACAGGATGCATCTGCATTTGGTAAAGCAACTGAAAAATATGCCTTCAACTCTTCCCAGTTTACAAGAATATTATATATGATTTTTCCTCTGACCAACCATCGTGTATTTGAGAGTTTTTGAAATGGAAGGGGTTGTCCTTTTCTTTCTTCATTTGCATCCATAACCTTAAACAGATCCTTGAAAGCTTCTCTTCGTATGACACTCTTACTAAACCATTTAGGAACTTCATGTAACAAATATCCTAAGTTAGAGGGTAATTTGTCAAATGCCTTTTCCACGCAAAGTGCGAGGGAGTGACAGACACACTTGTTGAGTTGACAGTTAGGTGATTTCTCTCTTACCCTAGACCAAACAGAATTGTGTTCACCTATCATTGCTGAAGCCCCATCACTCCCAAACCCAACACAGTTAGACCATTCAAGCCCCATATTTTCCAGGGTATTGTTCAAAGTCACAAATAATTCATGACCAGTTGCTCCAACAACGGGTGCGAGGCCTCCGAACTCGGTCACAATAGTAGACTTTGATTCACTGTAATACCTAATTACAATACACAAATGTTTATCAGTAGCTACATCTGTGCTTTCATCAATAAGTACGCAAAATTTCTTCCCCTGTACATCATCTTTAAATTCTTGGAATAGTGCTGGAGAAACGACTTTTGAAATTATTTTGCTGCATTTAGTACGATGAATCTGAATGTTTTCTAATATACTACCTTTACCATTTCTTTTTATTACTTCCCCCACATGATCCACACTAGCTATTGTGCAATGGTAAGCAAAGGAAACTGCAAGTTCTATTTCAACACGCTTTATTTCATCGTCTTTTTTATTAAAGACTTTCACTGGCAATTTCTGGGACATTGCTGAAGCATTCACCCTGCTCATGGGCCCTTTGGTTTTTTCATGATCAGCAAGTCGAGAAGCCTTTGGAGCAATAGTAGTCTTACATAGTTTACAATAAGCATCTTCACTACCTTCACTTGCTCTTTTTAACCACACAAATTTCTCTTCCCCTGATTTATTGTATTTCCTCCCACTATCATAACTTCCTTTCCACTTAGGTTTACTTAATGACATAATGGTAATCAATCACCAATCACAGCACTATTTTTTATAAAGTCTCCTTTTGGCTGTTTAAAACGTCAGGTTCAAATTCACACTGATGCTCAAGTTAAGCTAGAAATGTATCTAAATCGATGCATTTCTTTATTTAGTACTAAACGCGTACTTGTCTTGTACTGTGTGTGTCTGTCAGTAAGCAACATAGCCTGTAGGTTACGTTGCTGTTACATCACTTATCTAGTACTGAACAAGTAGTAAACATACACTTGTACTGTATGTGTCTGTCAATAGGCAACATAACCAGTAGGTTACGTTGCTGTTACATCACTTATCTAGTACTGAACAAGTAGTAAACATACACTTGTACTGTATGTGTCTGTCAATAGGCAACATAGCCAGTAGGTTACGTGGTTGTTACATCACTATACTGTCTTTTCATTTGATATTTTACTGATTAGAAATAAAAATTAGATATAACATATGAAAGATAAATGATATTACATGAAATGTAATCATTTTGAAAACAATACGGCCAAAATTCGGCCAAATTGTTTGGCCGTCGATGGCTAATAATTTACGGCCAAATTTGACAAATTTGGCCGCAAAAACGGCCAGATGGCAACCCTGGCACGTGTTCCACAGAGAGAAGTTTCCTAATCTTCATCTCAGTTGCCACTTCGTCTTTTGTTTTGTTTGGTATCAGAATTTGCGCAGTTTTGAAGTTTTCTCTCGTTGTGTTGGGACTCTTATAGGAAATACGATACACAGACGGTTTGATTCATCATTTGTCATTCCACTCTATGTGTCTTTGAAGAAGTCTTTTCATCCATGGCTATTCATTTAAACCTTTATTGAAGGAGTATTTCACTCAGATTATCTTTTATACAACAGCTCTCGCCCTATCAACGAGTGTCTATGGTAAGAAATAATGAACACAATTAATATCTTTGTTTTTGTATTTTTCACTTTCCTTTTTAAGAACATTTTGTCAAAAAGATTGAGGAATATTACGTCCCGAATTGTTATTATTATTATTATCATTATTATTATCATTATTATCATTATTATTATTATCATTAGCAAAACTACACCCCTAGTTGGAAAAGCAAGATGCTATAAGCCCAAGGGGTTCAACAGGGAAAAATAGCCCAGTGAGGAAAGGAAATGAGGAAATAAATAAATGATGAGAATAAATTAACAATATATCATTCTAAAAACAGTAACAGCGTCAAAACAGATATGTCCTATATAAACTATTAACAACGTTAAAACAGATATGTCATACATAAACTATAAAAAGACTCATGTCCGCCTGGTCAACATAAAAACATTTGCTCCAACTTTGAACTTTTGAAGTTCTACTGATTCAACTACCCGATTAGGAAGATCATTCCACAACTTGGTAACAGCTGGAATAAAACTTCTAGAATACTGTGTAGTATTGAGCCTCATGATGGAGAAGGCCTGGCTATTAGAATTAACTGCCTGCCTAGTATTACGAACAGGATAGAATTGTCCAGGGAGATCTGAATGTAAAGGATGGTCAGAGTTATGAAAAATATTATGCAACATGCATAATGAACTAATTGAACGACGGTGCCAAAGATTAATATCTAGATCAGGAATAAGAAATTTAATAGACCGTAAGTTTCTGTCCAACAAATTAAGATGAGAATCAGCAGCTGAACACCAGACAGGAGAACAATACTCAAAACAAGGTAGAATGAAAGAATTAAAACACTTCTTCAGAATAGATTGATCACCAAAAATCTTGTAAGACTTTCTCAATAAGCCAATTTTTTGTGCAATTGAAGAAGACACAGACCTAATGTGTTTCTCAAAAGTATATTTGCTGTCGAGAATCACACCTAAAATTTTAAAAGTCATACACATTTAAAGAAACATTATCAATACTGAGATCCGGATGTTGAGGAGCCACCGTCCTTGACCTACTTACAATCATACTTTGAGTTTTGTTAGGATTCAACTTCATACCCCATAATTTGCACCATGCACTAATTCTAGCTAAATCTCTATTAAGGGATTCACCAACCCTAGATCTACATTCAGGGGATGGAATTGATGCAAAGAGAGTAGCATCATCTGCATATGCAACAAGCTTGTTTTCTAGGCCAAACCACATGTCATGTGTATATAGTATGAAAAGTAATGGGCCAAGAACACTACCCTGTGGAACACCGGATATCACATTCCTATACTCACTATGGTGCCCATCAACAACAACTCTTTGAGAGCTATTACTTAAAAAATCAATAATAATGCTAAGAAACGATCCACCCACTCCCAACTGTTTCAGTTTGAAAACAAGGGCCTCGTGATTAACACGGTCAAAGGCAGCACTAAAATCAAGGCCAATCATACGAACTTCCTGACTACAATCAAGGGATTTCTATACAGCATTGGAGATTGTAAGAAGGGCATCACATGCTCCAAGGCCTTTACGAAAACCAAATTGCAAACTAGTGAGTAGATGATTACCTTCAGCAAACCTATTAAGACGTTTTGCCAGAAGACATTCAAAAACTTTAGATAATATAGGACTTATGGGAATCGGGCGGTAATCAGTGGGACTTGAGCTACCACAAACACATTTACATAGAGGAGTAACATTACCAATTCTCCAATAAGTGCTAAAAGCTCCTCTTCTTGCTAACTTGCGCAAAATAACAGATAACTTTGGAGCTAAGAAATCTGCTGTCTTTATAAAAAACAATGGAAAAATACCATTTGGGTCTACACCTCCATAAGCATCAAGGTCCATTAACAGAGCTATAATTTCATGAGATCGAAAAGCTAAACTAGTTAGTTTAGCCTCAGGAAAACAGGAATGAGGAAGTTCAAGTTTTTCATTACTCTGTTTACTGTCAAAAACAGCCAAAAGGGTTGCCTTTTCCTTTGGACAGTGAGTGACTGAGCCATCTGGTTTAAGTAAAGGAGGAACTGTTGCATCTACACCAAAGAGTGCAGATTTAAGGGTAGACCACCATTTATGTTCCTGAGTTGTACCAGAAAGTGTTTCTTTTATGGTTAAATTGTACTCCTTTTCAGTTGAGGCATAAACTCTCTGAGCAAAAGCTCGAAGCTGAGTATAGTTGTTCCAGGTCATATCTGATCTGTTACCCTTCCAAAGGTGATAGGCCTCCTGCTTCTCCAAATAAGCACGTCTACAATCATCATTGAACCACAGTTTGTCCTTCACTCGGTACCTTAGCACACGAGAAGGGATACACCTATCAATTATGTTGACTAGAATCTCATTCAAAGGGACAAAAGGATCTACACTACTATATAATTGTGACCAATTCAAGCACAAAAGATCTTGCAAAATCCCATTCCATTCTGCTTTGGATTTCATATAAATTTTACAAGAATATGATATATCAGGGACAGGCTGCTCTGTCTTCACTACTAATGAAATCGAGGCATGATCAGATGTCCTGACTGGAGAACCAACCTTACTAGTTATAACGCCAGGGGAATCAGTGTATACGAGGTCCAAGCAATTACCAGACCTGTGAGTAGCTTCATTTATGATTTGCTCACAGGCTGATTCAGAGGCAAAGTCTAAAGCTCTTAAGCCAAGGCGATCTGTAGGAGAGATAGAACTTAACCATTCCCTATGGTGAGCATTAAAATCACCAACGAAGACAAAAGAAGCCTTTCTATCATCTTCTTGTATCTTAGCCATAATGGTAAGAAGACAATCGAAGATAGAATCATCCATGTCTGGATTCCGATAGATCGAACACAAATAAAAGTTGTTATGCCTGCCACAAACTTTTATTACCTGAATCTCATGACATCCACATTGATAGCAGGACTTATGAGAGGCAGGGTACTCGATCCTAATATACACCGCCATTCCCCTGGCCCTAGGGATGGCATCACGTTTCAACATTATTGGCTTCTTAAAACCAGTTATAAGGAGCTCAGATGATTGCCTCATATTAGAAACCAAAGTTTATGAGCACAAAAGAATATCATACTGTCTGGACGCAACTGTAAGGTCTTGGATATTTGCATGAAGACCACTAATATTGCAATGCAGAAACGACATTGACGAAATCTAGGACGTACTAGTCCCGGATTTCACTCAATGTCTCCAGACAGCATAAGAATTAATAGAAATAAAAAAGAGACATCATACTTAAAAACTAGATTAACAAGAAATATAACAAAAACAATACGTATAGAATTATAAATAAAGTGATTGATGATACCCATAGACTATGGTAAAAAGTCGGAAAAACTGGTCAACATGGAGGAGCCGATACACCATGCAAGGCTAAATACCCTCCAGGATAGCCACTTCAACTGAAGGGAGGACAGTAAGGATGGTTTTGAGAAGAAATAGAATCAGAAAAAGGAAAAGACAACCTCTTGATAAACCACCAGGCATCCATGGCCCTTCTATTAAGCCTGCCCAACACACCATTTCAAAAAACAAGAGGAAGGAAAAAAAATAATAATAAGATAGAATAGTGTGCCCGAGTGTACCCTTAAGCAAGAGAACTCTAACCCAAGACAGTGGAAGATCATGGTACAGAGGCTATGGCACTACCCAAGACTAGAGAACAATGGTTTAATTTTGGAGTGTCCTCCTCCTAGAAGAGCTGCTTACCATAGCTAAAGAGTCTCTTCTACCCTTACCAAGAGGAAAGTACACTGAACAAATTGCAGTACAGTAATTAACTCCTTGGGTGAAGAAGTGTTAAGTATCTCATTGTTGTCAGGTGTACGAGGAAAGACTATGTAAAGAATAGGCAAGACTATTCTGTGTAAGTTTAGGCAAAGAAAAAATAAGCCGTGACCAGAGAGAGGGATCCAATGCCTCTCTAGTGGTAGTATCTCAACGGGCGGCTGGTGCCCTGGCCACCCTACTACCTATAAAATTGAAGCAACCTGTGGCTTATGCCATTGCAATTCCAGTACTGAACACGTCGGGAAGAATGATATCACGTGACACATTGCTTTGGCAAAGCACAAAGAAAGCATTTCCTCCACTTCAAAAGATGATAAAGTAACAATGTTCATTATCAAGAAAAACACAGATAAAGAAATGAAGATAATAGCAGCAGAAGTAGCCATGGCCTTTCGTACTGTTTGCCAGCATTCAATTCAAACGGTTGTACAAATGTACTACTACCAATGGTATTATTATTATTATTATTATTATTATTATCATTATTATTATTATTAGCTAAGCTACAACCCTAGTTGGAAAAGGAAGATGCTATAAGCCCAATGGCTCCAAAAGGGAAAATACCCCAGTGAGGAAAGGAAATAAAGAAAAACTACAAAAAGTTTTAAGAACAATAACATTATAATAAATCTTTCATATATAAACTATAAAAACTTGAAAATAACAAGAGAATAAAATCTTCAAAATAACAAGATTAGGAGAAGCAAGATAGAATAGTGTGCCCGAGTGTACCCTAAAGCAAAAGATCTCTAACCCAAGACAGTGGAAGACCATGGACAGAAGCTAGAGCACTACCCAAGACTAGAGAACAATGGTTTGATTTAGAAAGTTTTGATGTCTTTTCATGGATGTTATTGGATGTACTTCCAGTCTGGGAACAGACACAATCTTCTTTTCTATACAGACACCGAATACTCTGGCCTATTCTTTACAGATTCCCCTCTGTCCTCATACACCTGACAACATTGAGATTACCAAACATATCTTTTTCACCTAAGGGGTTAACTTCTGTTCTGTAATTGTTCAGTTGCTACTTTCCTCTTGGCAAGGATAGAAGAGATTCTTAAGCAGCTCTTCTAGGAGGAGGACACTCCAAAATTAAACCATTGTTCTCTAGTCTTGGGTAGCGCCATAGCTTCTGTACCATGGTCTTCCACTATTTTGGGTTAGAGTTCTCTTGCTTGAGGGTGCACTCGGGCACACTATTTTATCTAATTTCTCTTCCTCTTGTTTTGTTAAAGTTTTTATAGTTTATATAGGAAATATTTATTTTAATGTTACTGTTCTTAGAATATTTTATTTTTCCTTGTTTCCTTTCCTCACTGGGCTATTTTCCCTGTTGGAGCCTTTGGGCTTATAGCATCCTGCTTTTCCAACTAGGGTTGTAGCTTAGTAAGTAATAATAATAATAATAATAATAATAATAATAATAATAATAATAATAATAAAAATTGACGAGAACCTGCTTTTTTGCGTGTGGTCAACTATTAAAAACATTCTTGATCAACAAATGAAGAACAAACGTCATGAATGGATGACCAAGATGTGTCATGAAAGATGGTTTTCCATCCTTCAGCAGTTAGACTTCCAGGAACAGTATTCTGAGATATCAATTTGTGTGAATATCTAACCAGTATTCCTGTTCAGAATATAATGTGGAGCGTGACTATACTATGATGACTGCTCAATGGAGAGACGAGAGGAATAAGTTAGATGTGTCAACTATAGAAGCTATTTTACAGTCTAAATGGAACATAAATTGCCATTGCAAAGAATTTACAGACATGCTTTCCATATGAAAAAGTTAATTTGTTTCATAAATACTGATTACAACTTTTCCAATTTAGTCTCGTTTTTTGATACGTCTCTAGATTTTTATATGTTGATCTTACAATGATCTTGAGTAGCTACCCCCCACGCTTCATGACTGCATATATAAACATCTCACAGACAAAACGATGTTTCAAATACAACAAATAAAAATAAAGACAATGAAACAGATTAAAAAGAGGAGCAACTTGAATAGTTACACAAGAATAAATATAAATCTATGAAAACGTTAATGTTCATGTATGTTACAATGATGTGCGTATGTTTATATATATATATATATATATATATATATATATATATATATATATATATATATATATATATATATATATATATATATATATATGGAGAGAGAGAGAGAGAGAGAGAGAGAGAGAGAGAGAGAGAGAGAGAGAGAGAGATGCAGCAAGCACAAAGTAGGAACGAAGAGTCACTTGCGAAACACATACAACGTAGTGAGCCAAGGTGCCCCCTGGAGGTGGGGAAGGGAGGGGGAAGGGAGGGGGAAGGGAGGAGCTGTTGTTTAGGGGTTATTTCTGGGGAAATCCAGGACATCCGAAGTGTAATCTGGTACAGGAGTTACAATCTGACATCTCTATTAAATTGTGTATTGATTAAGATACCACTCTTTGAAAAAGTCAATAATCCCTGATTATAGAAATTGTTGATAAATATAATTAAAACTTCATCGACATACGTCTATGTACTTTCATCACTTATATATATATATATATATATATATATATATATATATATATATATATATATATATATATATATATATTATATATATATATATGTATATATATATATATATATATATATATATATATATATATATATATATATATATATATATATATATATATGTAAGTGGGGGATACCTTAACGTGATGAAGAGTTTGTGTATGGCCATGATCAGCAAAGCTGTACTAGTCAGGGCCACCCATATTTGGTTGATTTGCTGTAAGCTACCAGACCATAGTCTCCCACCATCACCAGTCTTTAGTGGCTTTCGTGCTAATGAAAACTTACCAAACCCCAGATATGAATAAGGACATGTCTGAGGCATTTGTCCTGCAGTGGACTACAAATGGCTGCATTGGTTTTTGTTTATATATATATATATATATATATATATATATATATATATATATATATATTATATATATATACATGTATATATACAGTATGTGTCGAAAAGGGAAATGATGTGTGATCTTAAATTTTCAAAGAAAAAATTTCTCCAGTAATTTTAAAGTTAATTTTTTCGTCTTGACCCTTTGGATATTCCAACTGAAAATCATATTCGAAAATATCCCAAACATATATTAATAAAGTTTCTCTTATTTCACAAAATTCACGAAAGAATAAGAAAGAATTAGATTGAAGGATCTAAATAAAGATATTCCCAAAGAAACACATCTTAAGAAATATGTTTGCAATCCTGTTCATCTTAGTCAAGATTATCCTGTAGGAAACTCTGAGATTCTTCATGTGACTTTGTCATCCTATTGTCCTTTGCCACAAATAATACCCAACAAGAATCTCATCATCATTGATCATTTCTTATTCTGTATCGAAAACATAAACCCAACGAACAGGACTTTTCACTCATCTCTCGTTATTTCTTATTTAGTCAATAAAAGGTATCTTCGACTGCCATTCTCTGGGGACTGACGTCTGTCCATTGTCAGTAATACATCTTCTATGTGAGTTATGAAAATGATTATTCATTTCTTTCATCTTTCTGTTGAGAGATGGCGTCAAAACTGTTTCAGAAAGTTTTTAAGATTGATCGCAATGAAAAGAAAAAAAAACTCTTTTAAGACAGATTTTCTTTTAATATATAGAATGGAAGGGTACTTGAGCAAGCACTAAAAGTAATGACAATAGTTAATCAATGTCTTATCACCTCTCTCTCTCTCTCTCTCTCTCTCTCTCTCTCTCTCTCTCTCTCTCTCTCTCTCTCTCTCTCTCTCTCTCTGAAACTGCCGCCAGAAGCAATGTTCTCTGGAACATGGCTGAGGAGAAGAGTTTCATTTCGGACCAGCAGAGAGAGAGAGAGAGATAGAGAGAGAGAGAGAGAGAGAGAGAGAGAGAGAGAGAGGAGAGAGAGAGAGAGAGAGAGAGAGAGAGAGAGAGAGAGAGAGAGCGCGATTTGACAAATCAAAAACGTAATCTTTTTCTTTACAGAAGAAGATTAATTTAAATATGTGATATAATAAAAAAAAAAAAAAAAAAAAGGCGAAACAAAATAAGAGAAGGAATAAGGATGAGTAAAAGCGATCTCTTGTTACTCTATGGACATGAGTCATGGTATGACAATGAAACAATCTCCAATAGATTTAGTAGATTTGAGAACAAAGTCCTCAGAAGGATATTGGGAGTTAAATGGCAGGACAGGATTAGAAATTAATCTATAAGAGAGATTACTCGAGTACCATATGTGGATATGAGATCGTGATGTGGGGTAGATGGAGATGGTTTGGGCATGTTCTTCGCACTCCTCAAGAGAGATTAGTTCATTAAACGTTGAGCTGGGTTCCACAAGGCACTAGAAGAATTAGAAGACCCAGGCCTACATGGCTTAGGACTATGGAGCGCGAAGTAGGAGATGAGGAATGGAGAAGAATTGAATTAAAAGCTCAAGACAGAGACGACTGGCGAAATCTAACCGAGTCCTTTTGCGTCAATAGGCGTAGGAGGAGATGATGATGATCTCTTTAGACTTTGAGTAGGCCTACCACACGATGTAGGAGCGAAGAGGGGAAGATAGTTTTAATATGCAAAACAAAAGAAGAAGAAGAAGAAGAAGAAAAGAAGAAGAAGGAGCAAAGCAAAACAAAAGAAGAACAACTCCAACAAGGAATCGAAGTCTATTTAGGAAGGTTTCTTCTTCTCCGGTTTCCATGGAAGTAAGCCAACAAAAGAGTTGGGGGGGGGGGGGGTGTGTGGCTCTGCCGGGACACGTCTACCGGACAATTGCATCATATTTACGAACATTTCTATTATTCGTATTTCTATCCTTTTTATTATTATTATTATTATTATTATTATTATTATTATTATTATTATTATTATTATTCAACTGTAACGAATAATAATAATAATAATAATAATAATAATAATAATAATAATAATAATAATACAGTTGAAAATAGAGTAGAGGAAGAGGTCAAATTAAGAATAGCAGCGGCAGCCAGATGTGGTTGGGCTTTAGCCAAAGTTCTCAACAGCAATATCTTATCAAGGAGAACAAAGGTGAACACCTATACAACTATTATTAGACCCGTGTTAACGTATGGCTGTGAAACCTGGAGGCTGACAAGGGATCTGGAACGAAGGTTGGAAGTGTTTGAAAACGGAATCTTGAGAAGGATATGTGGACCGGTCTTTGATGTGGAGATGGGGCAATGGAGAAGAAGGCATAACAATGAACTGAGAGAAATGACACAAGTACCCCTGATAACAAGCACAATTATGGCACAGAGACTGAGGTGGGCAGGACATGTGGCCAGGACCGATGAGGAAGTGTTTGAAAACGGAATCTTGAGAAGGATATGTGGACCGGTCTTTGATGTGGAGATGGGGCAATGGAGAAGAAGGCATAACAATGAACTGAGAGAAATGACAGAAGTACCCCTGATAACAAGCACAATTATGGCACAGAGACTGAGGTGGGCAGGACATGTGGCCAGGACCGATGAGGAAGTGTTTGAAAACGGAATCTTGAGAAGGATATGTGGACCGGTCTTTGATGTGGAGATGGGGCAATGGAGAAGAAGGCATAACAATGAACTGAGAGAAATGACAGAAGTACCCCTGATAACAAGCACAATTATGGCACAGAGACTGAGGTGGGCAGGACATGTTGCCAGGACCGATGAGGAAGTGTTTGAAAACGGAATCTTGAGAAGGATATGTGGACCGGTCTCTGATGTGGAGATGGGGCAATGGAGAAGAAGGCATAACAATGAACTGAGAGAAATGACAGAAGTACCCCTGATAACAAGCACAATTATGGCACAGAGACTGAGGTGGGCAGGACATGTGGCCAGGACCGATGAGGAAGTGTTTGAAAACGGAATCTTGAGAAGGATATGTGGACCGGTCTTTGATGTGGAGATGGGGCAATGGAGAAGAAGGCATAACAATGAACTGAGAGAAATGACAGAAGTACCCCTGATAACAAGCACAATTATGGCACAGAGACTGAGGTGGGCAGGACATGTGGCCAGGACCGATGAGGAAGTGTTTGAAAACGGAATCTTGAGAAGGATATGTGGACCGGTCTTTGATGTGGAGATGGGGCAATGGAGAAGAAGGCATAACAATGAACTGAGAGAAATGACAGAAGTACCCCTGATAACAAGCACAATTATGGCACAGAGACTGAGGTGGGCAGGACATGTGGCCAGGACCGATGAGGAAGTGTTTGAAAACGGAATCTTGAGAAGGATATGTGGACCGGTCTTTGATGTGGAGATGGGGCAATGGAGAAGAAGGCATAACAATGAACTGAGAGAAATGACAGAAGTACCCCTGATAACAAGCACAATTATGGCACAGAGACTGAGGTGGGCAGGACATGTGGCCAGGACCCATGAGGATAGACTGATAAGCCAGATTACTAGAGGACAACCAGAGGGCAGACGACCTCCAGGAAGACCCCGTATGAGATGGTCTGATAATATAAAAAGGGACATGACAAAGCTTGGAGTGGAGGATCCCGGGGATTGGTGGGATTTTGCGCAAGACCCTGGTCCTTGGAAGCTTCTTGTAGCGGCGGCAAAGAGCCATGGAGGCCTGCAGCCAGTGGAGTGAGAGTGAGTGATTATTATTATTATTATTATTATTATTATTATTATTATTAAATGCTAAACTACAACCCTAGTTGGAAAAGCAGCATGCTATAAGCCCCAGGACTCCAACAAGGAAAATAGCCCAAAAAGGAAAGGATACAAAGAAAAATAAAATTCTTAAGAAGAGTAACAACATTAGAATAAATATCTCCTATATAAACTATAGAAATTTTAGATATTTGGAAACTGAAAACGACCAAAGAAGGGATTGTCGAAGACTAGGAAGGTTTCCTCTTCTTCGGTCCCCAGGGGTGTAGGCCCAAGAAAAAAAGGGGGGGGGGGGGTGGGGGGTGTTGTTGGGAGCCCACGTGGAGTCGAGCTTCGCTGTAAGACGAATTTTATTTTCTAAAACCGGATTGAAGTGAATCCGTGGTGACAGAAAACTGGTTCGACTAGGAACTGCTTCATTAAATATACGATCAGTAACTGCATTCTTAAGGAACTAAACTTTTTATAAACTACTTATTGATAATAACAACAACAACAACAGCAATAATAATAATAATAATAATAATAATAATAATAATAATAATAATAATAATAATAATAATAATAATAATAATAATAATAATTATAATAATAATAATAATAATAATAATAATAATAATAATAATAATAATAAAATTTTAGGCATTAGACAATACCAAAAGTCCACAGCATTGACATTTTGTGTGGTTTCCGAATAAGAGAAATGGTCTGTTTGGACCTTTGATCCCCTGAAGGAAGATCTTCGATATGATTAGTTTGAATAGAAGGACCATAAACAAAATTGCGTCCTCCCAATTGGGAAAAGGAACTGACTCTCAGAAATGTCTATAACTGCAAAATGAAAACACTTTTTATTCGGTTTTAAATAATAATTGCTTAAGTCAGCGAAAATCAGTTAGAGTCAAATGGTGATCATTACTTTAGACGAATTGAAATCTCTTCTCTAACGATTTCAAAGCAACACAACAACTTTATTAT
>NW_027172203.1:467500-545000 GCF_036898095.1 Palaemon carinicauda | reverse complement strand
TGTTTTATAATGTACAAGTTCATTTTACGACAGGACCGGCTGAATCCCTTACGATGACCCTAAGCAAGATTGGATTTATGACGTCCATTGGTCCACACCATCACCTGTGCTTAGTTATGACTTGTGCTTGATTATTTCATACAATTTAAAGTCATGAATAACCGAATGGAGGTTGTGAATTCACAATATACTCCAGAATTCAATTTTCACAATTGATATATCTAATTCGTATTGTGTACATATTGTAGTTTAGTATAATATCAATTAGGACATTGGAACTTACATAATATAATAGATCTCTCGAAATACAGCATTTTGAATCCCATGGCCTACTGTCGGCGGCTTCTGTTAATATAGATACAGAATTTAATAAAAAAAATTGTTTAATTCATTAGGTTTATTTTACATCAACACAGTTTTCCCAAAACTATTTCAATAAATCATTTAAACCGATATCCATGAATCTCTTGGTTTTAATAATCGAGGTAATCAAATCTAAGTTTCTGTAATTGATAACGCCGAAATACTACCCCACGGGGCTGACACGGGTAGCGATACGTTCTGCTTGCCAGAACATTCGAGCAATGAAGTCTTGTTTAACCACTAGCAAAGCGAGCTTGCGGCAGAGTAAAAAAATGGTAGAATTATAGTTGTGGACGGGACAACATTTTGAACGAAAACTAGATTTTCCTGTAGTGAATAATGTGATTTCAATGAATACGACATTAATTTCAACAACAAATAAACCAAGATCCCGTTGGACTGTTGAAGAAGGATATTTTTTTTAGAAATTTAATGTTTTTTTTCTTCGCCATGCTATCGCTTTGCTCACGGAAAAAGAATAACATGAAGCTCTTATGTACTGGCAAGCGGTACATGCTGAACTGCGTGTGCTAAACCAGTTGATTATTATTTCTTAGATAATGAAGTATTTATTTGCAGTAAAAATAAGTGTCAGTTTCAAAGAAAACGAACGTTTTTCTATAGGAAACATAAGTTTTTTGGGTAGAAAAGCTTTTTCCCTCCTTATCTATAATAAAACCACAAAATCTAATAAATCATTAGCTTGCTCAAATAAGGAGGTATTTGTAGTACGATAAAGACTCGTACTACACGAGTCTATGCGTCCAGGAGTCTGGCCCAACAAAAGCTCCTGCGTTTCATTACTTTTACTCTGGTTTTGATTATGACAGGTGTTTTCTGAATACTAAGTTTAAAATATTGAGATGATCATTGAGTGTGAACTCGAGTGTCCAGATAATATTCTGCCCTTGAGTCAGACTTCTCAGATTTTCCAACACGACGAGTACAAAAAGAAGACTGTATCGGGAGACACAAGGTCTCCCTTCCCAGAAGAGTCCATAGTCCTTCTGTGTATGTTTTATGTCATTGATACTAATTTGTTTAAACTTGTTAGTTTCCACAAATTATTGGCATAAAAGACATTCAAGGCAAGGGGGCCTTTGTCGGCAATACATTCCAAATGCGAAGAAAACATGGATATTCATCCCATTTTCTAGACAGTCATTTGAAGCTCTTAAAACAGCCCTTACACGTATACCGAATAGTCTGGCGTGTTCCTTACACATTCTCCTCTTTCCTCATACACCTGACAACACTGACATTACTAAACAATTCTTCTTTGTTAAAGGGGTTAACTACTGCACTGTAATTGTTCAGTGGCTACTTTCCTCTTGGTAAGGGTAAGAGAGAGACTTTAGGTATGGTAAGCAGCTCCTCTAGGAGAAGGACACTCCAGAATCAAACCATTGGTCTCTAGTTTTGGGTAGTGCCATAGCCTCTGTACCATGGTTAAAAAATGTCTTTGGGGTAGAGTGTTCCTGCTTGAGGGTACACTCAGACACACTATTCTATCCGTAAACTTATTTCCTTTCCTCACTGGGCCATTTTCCCCATTGCAGCCCTCATAGGGCTTATTGCATCCCGCTTTTCTGACTGTAGCTTAGCTAGTAATAATAATAGTTGGATAAAAGAATAATTCAAGAAAAGATTAAAACCTTTAAAATGGAACTGTACCCATTTATATCATGACCTTGGATAACTGAAGTTTTAAAAATGAAATTATGAAACATCCAATAATTTAACCTTTAACATATGATATTTATGGCAATTTATCTTATTACATGTATGGCTAGATTATATTAGTGAATCTTAGGGAACACTGATCTCATTATTTATAGGCATTGCATGTACTGTATGGCTTGTGGTCTAGATTCTGGTCATTTGACTTTATCCTGGGGATTAGATACGGGATTTTCACACTTTCAGTTTATTTGTATGATTGATAAAGTGATGGTTTTATTACCAGCAGTTTTTAATTCTATTTATCCTTTTTTTCAGATATCACAGTAACTTGGATTGTTTAAGTGATTCTCGTCAGGAGATGTTCGACGGGGAGTTTGAAAGTCTGAAGGCCATGAATGCGATGAGGATGGTGAAGTTCAGCATTCCACACACAGTCGTAGACAACCCCACTGGTGGAGCTGTGCTATGCATGGAATACTTTGACATGCGCATTTTGAATTGACGGAGGGGAATGCTCGGAAAAAAGTTAGCCGAGTGAGTATTTTCTGTGTTTGAAACTAGAATGTTTTCGTTATTTGTTCCGTAACTGGAATACAAACCTTAGCTTTTTATTTAGGGGCATTACTTTCTGCATAGCTGAAATGACAAGTCATTAAAATTTAGCGAGGGTTAACTACCCATACCGCTAGTTAGTGGGGGTAGGGGGATGGTAGCTTGCTACCGCTCCCACTCACACACTGGTGATTTAGCTCACTTTGCTTTTGGCTCGGATGGTGTACGGTAATTGCCATTCCTCATCCTTCGCCGTTATTTGGACTGCCATTAATTCTTTTTTGCTTTTTCATTGTGTAAGTGTGTGTATGTACACTATTGACTTCTGCGAACATTTGCACCTGCCCTGGACTCGATGGCCGGCCCTGCGGAACCTATTTGTCGACCCTTTGTCCCGTCTGCAGAGGTCAATGGTGTGATAGCAACAACCAGTGTAGTGAGTGCTGGGAGGGGTCTGCCTCCCAGTTGGAGAGGTTTGGGCGATGGTAGAAGAAGAAGTCTAAGCGGGATATTTCTCCTTTGAAGGTTCCTTCGAAGGGGGAAAAACCTAAGGCCTCTTCTTCCGTCTGCCTCCGAAGCTCTTACTCGTTCGGTCTCTTCCGAGAGACCGTCGAATATTGGCGTAGACCCTTTTAATTTCGGCCAACTCCGGTCCTCGAGAGATGGTGTTGCTTCCCCTAGTGAAGCTGACCCACCTCTCCCCCTGGCTGAGGCCTTGTCTATGTCTTCTGTGTTACAGGTATGGTCGTCTTTGGGGGCTTCCGGGTCCGCCCTCCAATGACTCCTTGCTGCAGCTCATCCTCCGGGGTGCAAGTGTGCAGCCGTCGTTGTCGACTTTGGAGGTAGACCCTCTTGCGCTCATCGACTTCTTGGTGTCAGAGGTGTCTTCTGTAGTTTCTGTCGACATCCCTGCCCCTCCAGACTCTCCAGCTGTTACTGCAGACTTAGTTTCCCCCGGTCCTGATCATCCTTCGAGGGGGAAACTTAGTCCTACGTCTCTCTCCTGAGAGTGTTTCTCCCCCTCGGGGGAGTTCACTCTTAGAGACACTTCTTCGGAGGACTGCTGCTGCTCATGGTCAGCTTACTGATCCAACGGCCCCTAGAGGGCGTCTCTGTCCTCGTCATCACAGTCGTTCCCCGCAAAGTAGTCTCCGCTTCAGTCATCTCTTTGCCCTCAACCTTCGTCTGATCCCGGACCTTCTCCTGGTGACGCTGCTGCTAGTCCTCAGACTTTGGTCCTGGACCCTTCTGTAGATCGTTCGCGATCTTCATTGGTGGATATTCGCCCTTCCAAAGGGAACATTCCTGTTCCTGTGCTACCTACCAGCAGACTTGCCCACCTACCTGATCCCCGTTCCTGTTCCTGGTACAGCCTTCGGAGACCCTACCTAGGCGTGCAGCTGCACGCCAACGCTCTTCAGCTTGTCAGCTCCCTGCAGTGCACCAGCGCTCACCAACATTTCGTCAGCACCAGCCTTCTCTGTCACGCTTTGCAGAGTGCCCACACTCCAGCTCGTCAGCACTCTACAACGCTTCGGCGCACGCCTTCGCCTTCAGCGCCTTCCAGCTCACCAACGCTCTCCTATACGACAGCTACAGCCTGTGCGCCAGCGATCTCCTGCGCGCCAGCACTCTCCTACGAGCCAACGATCTCCTGCACGCCAGCACTCTCCTACGAGCCAACGATCTCCTGCACGCCAGCACTCTCCTACGAGCCAACGATCTCCTGCACGCCAGCACTCTCCTACGAGCCAACGATCTCCTGCACGCCAGCACTCTCCTACGAGCCAACGATCTCCTGCACGCCAGCACTCTCCTACGAGCCAACGATCTCCTGCACGCCAGCACTCTCCTACGAGCCAACGATCTCCTGCACGCCAGCACTCTCCTACGAGCCAACGATCTCCTGCACGCCAGCACTCTCCTACGAGCCAACGATCTCCTGCACGCCAGCACTCTCCTACGAGCCAACGATCTCCTGCACGCCAGCACTCTCCTACGAGCCAACGATCTTCTGCGCGCCAGCACTCTCCTACGAGCCAACGATCTCCTGCGCGCCAATTCTCTCCAACGCCCCAGATCTCGCCCATATGCTCGCGCTAGAACTCGTCTGCGCGATCTCCTACGCGCCAGATCTCGCCCTCACGCACCAACACTCGCCCGAGAGCCAGTGCTCATCTGCACATTCGTGCAGTAATCAGGAACAGTACATTGATAGGTCACCATCGCCTCATTCCCCTCCAACAGAGACTCCTTGGAGGGAACCTTCGGTCCCTTTTCCATCAGGGAATCTGTCTGACAGTGCGTCAGTCAGTCAGTCAACAGCCATGGTTCAATACTTTAGTCAGTGTAATGGTACCGGCCTTCAATCCTGCTCTGTCTGGCCACGCTTCGGAGCATCTTATAGCTCCAGCAGACCCTCGGCAAGGAACCATGACTTCTTCCTCCCCCCTGAAAAGGAAAAGAGGAGTCTCAGACGCGGTCACTTCCCCGAGGGTAAAGCTAACTCCGGTTAGACCATCAAGGCCAGCTCCTGCATCTTCCTCGGGATACTCCTCCACCTCACCTTTGCCAAGGGAGTCGCGTGAGGAAAGGACCTCCTCCCTTCCATCTTCGGAGGAAGCCTCCCCTCACACAGAGAGTTCCCCACTACCAATGGAAATCAGGAGGGACACGACATCTCGGCCTTCGATGCTCCAAGACTCTGCCAAAGTCCTCTTCTAGGACTACCAAGTCTACAGAGACAGCCAGTCACTCGAGGGGTGTCCGCAACCCACCCCGGGAAGAGCTCTCGGGGATGGAAGGAGGAGACTCTGCTGCAAGTACGACGTCAGAAGGAGAGCAAAAAGAGTCAGAACATGCATTCTTGCAGGTTCTGACTCTCATAAGGATTCTCAATGGGCTTACCGACCCAGAAATACCACCACGGGAGGGCAAGGACACTGTCTTAGACCGTGTCTTTGGCACCCAGAAACCCTCAAAGACCAGTGGAGCCTTGCCCTGGTCTCAAGAGCTGAAGGGTGCCTTACAGATCGCCGAATATGCCTCCTCCCATTGTTCCGGGTCTACCATTAAGCTTCTCCCACCTCCTCATGTCCAACAGAGGAGGTATTTTGAGATTCAGGAGGAGCCTCGTCCAGCTCTTCCTCTCCACCACTCCTTGGATGAGCTCACCAAGGGAATCTCTCTAGAGACACTCCAATCGACCGGTCTCTTTCTCGGCAACCGAGATCCTTAACCAGGAGAAGGTTCACGAAGTACGCCATGCAAGCTACTTCATGGCCACATGTCTGGTTAGGGACCTTGGGAATCCTGGTACAGACTGAGGATTTCTCTAAGGAACATACCAGGAAAGCAATGGAGACTTTCCTGCTCTCAGGCACTCGCACGATCGAGTTTCTCGCCCACCAAGTTTCGAACTTGTGGGTGAATACCATCCTGAAACATCGGGATGTGGTGTCTGAGAGGTTCCATCAACAAATACCTAATGCTGAGATCAGTAGGCTCAGATATTCCTCTCTAGAGGAAGTCCATCTATTCGAGCCTAAGGACGTGGAAAATGACGCTGTGAGATGGAGGAAGTCCCATCAGGACTCCCTCCACCATAGGGCTTTGACTTCCAGGCCCTATAAACCACTAGCTCTTCAGCCGTCCCATCCAACCAAGACAGCAGCGAAGACCACGGTATCTAAGAAGCCCTTTCTTGCCAAGGACAGGAAAGGCACTAAGTCCTCCAGGGGAGGAAAATATCCTAGAGGGAGCAGCCAAGGCCGCAAATGCTAGGATAGGCGCTCCCCCTGCTTGTCCATTATTAGGGGGATGCTTACAAAGTTGCTCGGACAGGGGGAAGCAACTCTGGGCCGAACCCTGGACAATCTCTGTGATTTGTCTAGGATATCGCATCCCGTTCATAACATCTCTCCCTCCCCTGACCAGGAATCCAGTGTCTATAGACTCCTTTGCCATGGGATCAGCAGAAGTGCAGACCCGGTTGAAGAAGGGCGCTCACCAGGAGGTCCTCGACGGGTCCCCAGGCTTCTTCAGTCGACTCTTTCTTGTAAAAAATGTGTCTGGAGGCTGGTGACCAGTCATCGACCTCTCAGCTCTGAACAAGTTTGTCAAACAAACTCAGTTCAGCATGGAGACGGCAGACACGGTCAGACTAGCGGTAAGACCTCAGGACTTCATGTGTACGCTGGACCTGAAGGGCGCGTACTTCCAAATCCCAGTCCATCCATCTTCAGGGAAGTACTTAACATTCAGCCTAGACAACAAGATCTACCAGTTCAAGGTGCTGTGCTTCTGTCTTTCCACAGCACCTCAAGTTTTCACCAGAGTGTTTGTCTTAGTGTCATCTTGGGCACACAGGATTGGCATCCGTCTCCTTCGTTATCTGGACGACTGGCTAATCCTAGCAGACTCGGTATCAACTCCTCTTCAACATCAAGCCAAACTTCTGAGGCTTTGCCAAGATCTGGGGATCATGGTAAATCTCGAGAAGTCCTCCCTGCTTCCTACGCAGAGACTGGTATAACTAGGCATAATCATAGACACCAATCTCCACAAAGCCTTCCCATCAGATGACAGAATAGCAAGGCTGAGGAAGGTCGCAAGACCCTTTCTCAGACGAGAAGAAATTCCAGCCCAGACATGATTACGTTTCCTCGGTCACCTTTCATCACTGGCCCGTCTAGTTCCCAACAGCCGCCTCAGGATGAGATCTCTCCAGTGGCGACTCAAGTCTTGGTGGAATCAGACTCTCAATTCCAAGGACATCCGGATCAGCAGAACAGACGGACCTCGATTGGTGGGTGGCAGACGAGAATCTACGATAGGGAGTGTATCTTCTCGTCCTCCCCCTGGATTAGATGGTGGGGGGCTCACTTTCTGCACCACACGACCTCAGGCCTCTGGTCAGAGTAAGAAGAGTACCTCCACATAAGTCTCCTAGAGATGAAGGCTGTCTTTCTGGCCCTTCAACAGTTCTAACAGTTCCTGGCGGGCCACTCAGTGGTAGTGATGAGCGACAACACCACAGTAGTGGTTGACATCAACAAGCAAGGAGGTACTTTTTTGCAGCTCTTATCCCATCTAGCAGTAGAGATACTGAGATGGGCCAAGATCCACTCGATACCACTATCGGCACAATTCACTCCGAGCAAAAGGAATGTGCCCACCGACAACTTGAGCAGAGCATCTCAGATAGTGAGTACCGAGTGGTCTTTGGATCATCCAGTAGCCAACACAGTCCTGACTTTGTGGGGTTTTCCGACGGTGGACCTCTTCGCAACGGCCCTGAACTTCAGGCTCCCGTTACAGTATATTGTTCCCCAGTCCCAGACCCCAAGGCTCTCTGGCAAGATGCATTCCAACAACAGTGGGACAACATCGATGTTTACGCCTTTCCCCCGTTTTTTCGGATGAGGAGAGTGCTCAACAAGGCCAGAACATAGGTCAACCTTTCAATGACCTTCATAGCTCCGCTATGGCATCACGGGGAATGGTATTCAGACATTCTTCAACTCCTGACGGAGCCTCCAAGAAAACTCCCTCCACGACACGATCTACTCAAACAGCCACATGCCAACATATTTCATAAAGCAGTAGCTTCGCTACGACTTCACGCCTGGAGACTATCCAGCATCTCCTCTCTCAGAGAGGATTTTCGCAACAAGCTGCAATCAGGATGTCTGAACACCTGTGAAAGTCATCAGCAGCAGTCTACCAGGCAAAGTGGAAGGTCTTCTGTGGTTGGTGTCGTGGAAGGGGTATCTCTCCTTTCGATGCCACTATTCCAGCAATAGCGGAGTTCCGCGTATATTTGCAAGAAGAAATGCTAAGACTCAGAACCCGGGAGTAGCGGATCCAAGATTCGACTCCTTCTGGATTTTGAGTCTCCGTACTGTAACAGATGACCCAGACCATCTCTTACTATGCCCAGTGAGGAGTTTGAGGCTGTACCATAAGAGAACAGCCACAGCCTGTTATCGTGTGCCTGCACTCTTCTTCAGCACAGGAAGGACCAAGAGGAGGGTCACCAAGAACATAATCTCAGCATGGATTTGCAAGTTCATAGATCACTCATTGAATCCAGACCCCCCTCCTTCACGTCGCCCGCAGAGCTCATGATGTCAGGGGCGTAGCTACGTCCCTGGCATTCAAGAGAACTTCTCAGTGATGAGGGTTCTTCAGGCTGGGGTGTGGAAACGACAAACTACATTCACATCCCACTACATGCAAGACGTGACCCACAGGAGAGGCTATATGTTTTCTATCGGTCCTGTGGTGGCTGCACAACAGCTGTTTTAATACCTCAAGTTCCTTATTGGACAAGTAGCAGACGGTTGAGGGCACTGTTACCCAGTTTTAGTCTGCATGAATGGAAAGATTTGACTGGCTCTTATTCTTTTCTTCATCCTCCCCTCTCTTGGGGAAAGCAGCATCCTGGGTTCTCTGCACAAGCTGACCTCAAACCACTGTAGGTAAACCATGCTTCCTTGTGTACCTAGTATTAAAACTAATACTGATGCGTCCCCATACCCAGGCAAGGTGGTATTGGGAAAGTCTTGGTTACAAAAGTTTTTCCTACTAAAGACTCTGAATAACTTTACCTGGACGGTCACACTTCTATATATCTCAACACACAGCTTGTGTAGGCCGCGGACCTTTCGTAGCAAGGTTTTAAAGAGGCGCAAGGACCCCTTATTTTTGAGTACTAACATACTCGGATAAGGAGCCCCCGGGTAAAAGCCAAAAAGCCAGATTGGCAGGGACGTCCACCCTTCCTAATGGGTGAGTCCCCCCTAAATAAATAGCATAGGTTTGTATTCCAGTTACGGAACTAATGACAGATTCGTAGATAATTTGTATTTTTCCTAACGATACAAAACTTAGCTATTTATACAAACTTGCCCACCACCCCTATCCCCCTTGAAGTTCTAACTCCAAGTAAAGTGAGCTAAATCAATGGTGTGTTAGTGGGAGCGGTAGCAAGCTACCCCCCCCCTACCCATGCTAACTAGCGGTATGGGTGGTTAACCCTCGCTAAATTTTAATGGCTCGTCATTTCAGCTACACAGAAAGTAATACCCCTAAATAAATATCTGAGGTTTTTATTGTTAGTAAAAATACAAATTATCAACAAATTTGTCATTTTTCAGTCTTAAATAGCTTCATTGACTTTAATGTATTTCATGAATGGGAATTGAGACTGAGATCTGGTGATAATTGATTTATTTTGAGTTGCACCAGCAGTGAATTCCACAGATAATGATAAGCAGACATCAGCCATGAATGTAGAACACAGTAGACCAAAATGACATCAGATGTTGTGGGACACAAAACAAACCAGATCATTATTTCTTATCTATTTTGCATATCTTGTATGGAGAGGGACTCACAAGAAATGGTTTTTAGTTTATCTCAGGACATTGCGACAACATGAGCGTGGCTTGAGTTAATAATTGTTTAAAGGTTTAAAGGTCGCTCATGAATGGCAGAGGCAAGGTACGGGACAATGTCCTAGAGACTGACCCTATACGCTTATGATCAGCACCCAGATCCCCTCTCCATCAACATATGATAAATCTCAGAATGTCCACATTCATTACTTGTTAAGGAATTGTATTGTTAATGTCATTGAATTCATATGGACAATGTAAATACATTTTTCCTGACTGCATGCAATTAATATTTTTAGTCTCTGTTTTGCTGTCAGTTGTACAGTAATCTCTTATGAAAGGAATTTATTCTTCTTTGCTTCAAGTGATAGAAACTTATGACGTTGGTTTGCAGTAAGACATTAGAGAAAGAGGGACATCCACTAATCATGAGACAAACGTTTAGCTACATGACATTTTGGGCCGACATTCTTGTCTCTTATTTTGCAAATTGGAGGATTTAGAAGGACAGATGATATGGATATATGATTTGATTCTAGTAATTTTTTAGTAAAGGTTATGGATTGATTGTGGTATGATATTAATCCCACTTCAAGTTTGCCCTTTTGCCATGCCTGGGGTGTTGATAGCGTGACATCCGAGTCTATGAAATATAAAAAATATAAAGTGCCACAGTTTCAACCCTTAACTTTGTTGACAATCAGGGGAGATTGTTATTGCCAGTAAATGAACTGAAACCTTCACCATATGAATAAGTAGAGGAACAACTAAAGTCTGCTGGGGACGGCTGTATCTTTGCTTGTTTCAGTAAGACAAGCAAAACAGGGAAACTATTTCATGTTTAGATATAGGTGGAGTAAATTGACCAGGAACTAAGATGAAAATTTTAACTGTTGTTGCTGAGGGACCTGTTTATTAAGAGACCCCCCAAATAATTCCTTTAATGTCATCAACTGTCTTGTGTTCTCTTGCTGAAGGGTACACTCAGGCATACTATTCCATATTTGTTTCCTTGTTTCCTTTCCTCACTGGGCAATTTTCCATATTAGAGCCCTTTGAGTTAGAGAATCTCTCTTGCAAGGTAAGATAAAAGAGCTAATGTTCACTCGTGTTCACTGTTAAAGGACGCTCCAAATTTAAAAGTATCCTTCCAACTGGAGTTTCAGTGTTATTTTCTACAGCTGCCGATTCAAGTATCTTTAATTTAGAGGGACGAATATCTAAATCTCCTTGAGACTCACAGACTCGTTCGTACACTTGGCATTTTTATAAGTAGAGTTGACATCTTTTTCTTGAACTAGTGGATCATCCAACAGGGAATAGAAGCTCCTCTTGTTAAGCGGTGGTAAAATTAGAAGAATTTCTCAGAAGGAGTTTTGTATATTGTATTTGATAGAGAAGACCATATAATGTACAGTGTATGAATATGACTTTGCTAACTCCCAATCTAAATTGGAAAAATTCTTTGATGTCCTGCAAAGGATATTGCTATATAATTCACCCTGAGCTTCTCCCTTTGTATAGTACAGGGTCATCTTGCAAGAGGCTCTGCCAGGAAGCAGAAGTATTATTAACTTTAATAAAACATCTAGACTACGTCTTCTGTCAGTCAGTGAAGTTAGATCCACTGAACAAAGATAAAGTAATTTACAAACATCTAAGATATTTTCCAAACATCGATTGATGACCTTTGACGAGGTATCTTTGCAAGGCGTTGCAAGTGAAAACTTTACTGCAACGAACGATTACTTATCGTGCGTTTGCAATAGCGAGTCATTTAAAATCCATGCTGAAACATGACAGAGGTTGCATAGCCTTGGTAAGCATATAAAAGGCAATGAAACAAGTTGTGGTTGCAGTCCAGTACATAACTTATAAGATGAGAACACTTTGTTATTGTTGACTATTAAAAAATGTTAAAATCTAAGAGTTTATGTAAAGTAGGAGTCAAATTAAATTGTAGGCGATGAAAATTGGTGAGTTCTTGAGCGAAGATAAAAAGTGATTACATTTAGAACAACTTCACGTGTTGGGTGAAACATCGTAATGCCCTGGATAATAACAAGTGCCACTTCAAGGAGGGCACTTGAAATAGTGTAAATAACTGTGAAACCGACATTGGTTTTGATATATTCCTTCTTACTTAATATTCACTTTTAAGATTTAAGAGTCTCAAAAGGCAATTCAATAGTCTTCATATGCTATTTGTAATAGAAGCATCAATAAGACATTAGTAAACTATTGTTATAGATATCGAGGGATACATTCACTATTTCAAGCAGGTGACTTCTTGGGGAACACAGCTAGTTCATATGAATGGGACTTCTGTATGTTCACCCTTTTTCATGACATGCAAGGATTTCTTTTATTTAAATCATTCTCAATACTTCAAAAACTTTAAAGCAATCATTTTAATGAAGAAAACCACAACATAACTTTGGAATTCACTTCAAGATTCTGAATAAGTAAACCAGACAAAGTTCCTGTGCAATGCTTAGACTCTGTATCATCATTGTCAAAGGGTTGTACTCTCACAAGTCGTGTTAACAACTTTGTACACAATTATTTACTATCTCCTTTAGCTGTATGATTCTGTTAATATCCGCTGAAGCTGTTTTTAGAAATACATTTGCTTAGTTTTGTTAAGAGTATCGCTTTGGTGTAAACAAGTCGCATAACAAACAGTTGCAGAAGATGGGCCAATCGTAGTTGATTTTACTCTACTGTATTTGAGAATCAGTAAAATTGAATGATGATATCCAGTAGGTCATTGGATCTTCAAAACCATTTGAAACTTTTGATTGGATTGTATAAGTTGTTTAAGTGATATCCTGGCTACATCCTGTGCCTCCCAACCCCACAGCCAGTTTCTTTTATCCCAATCTGTCTTCAAAATGGAAGAAAAAATTTCCCCTTGGGATTTCAGTGAGGTTTGTAAGGAAATGCTGGGGGAGTAAATCAAGTCCGTGCTTTGGACGATTGGATACTTTACACACCTTGAGGGGTACTGTCGGAGGACTCTTGGGACGATAGCACCTCATTAGGAGGATTTTTATCATGTTTAGAAACATCCCAAGCACTGGGGACTTCACGTCAGTGCCAATAGTATCGTGAAATCTTTTTTATGCATAATAGAAAATGCCACTCAATTCCCACTCAATTCCAACCACATTGTGTTCGGTTATTGTTGCGACATTTTTGGAGTAGTAAAATGACAAAAGACTTATTCTTATTCATACTTGTAATGAATATTATTGTTTGTTTTTATTATCAAGTTCACGAGCCTCTAGTTGAACTAAAAGTGCTGATGACCACCATGTAACCACCAGTTAAGTATTGACTCGATTATAAATTAAGAAAGAATTATATCTACTTGAATATTTACTTCGTTTAAGAGATTTAAGAATCATATCTATGAAAGTATTTGTTTTTAATAAAAGTAAAGTAAGAATCGCATTTTCATAAGTATTTACTTGGTGCTGTATAAGTAAAATAAGAATTGTGTCTTTATAAGTATTGAAAGTATTTACTTATTATAAGTAGAGTAGGAGTCATGTATGCTGCAGGGAAGTGCATAGAATTTAGAAATTAACCTTTATAAGACAAGCCTCATTATTTAACAGGAAGGACACTTCTCTGAAGACCTCCAGTTTGCGGCTTTTTTTCTAGGTGTTCTGGTACAATAAGGCAACAGTGCGATGTGCAATGCAGAGAGTTAGTGGCTCCCTCTAGTGAAAGATACCAGATAGGATAGCTCAGTTCTTCTGTCGTACATCGAGGAACGCATTCTTGAAAAAGCACTGCAGTATTACGTGATTGAAATGTGTTTATATGTTTGGAATGTAAATATTTTCTATATACAATATTTACAGATTTTTCATCTATTTGTACTTAACCCTTTTACCCCCAGGCTCTTTGGAAATTTCCAACCCTTAACCCCCAAGGGGTTATTTTTTTCCCAGCACATTTTGCAGTATATTTTTTTCAAATTGCTCTAACAGCCTTAATATTTGTCATAGAGAGGTCAGGTTGGTCTCATTCTCTTGGAAAATGCCTGAAGTTTCTCAAAAAAATATCAAAAATATGAAAAAAAAATTTTGTATAGAATTTGTTTGCAAAAAAAAAAATTTTATAGCATTTTTTTGCAAGGACGTACCGGTACGTCCATGGGGGTAAAGGGATGGGTTTTGTGAAACGTACCAGTACGTCCTTTGGGGGTAAAAGGGTTAATGTGGCATTCTTGAATCCTATTTCTGTTGGGTAATAGCTATCCTTCCCACAGGCTCCATCTATACAACACCGAAGAAGGAAAATAGGCAGAATGGAAGGACAGCCGTGTCGTCCAGAGCGAGGAGTGCCAGCAATGCATTTCAGAGTTTGGCTTCCACAATGACACCTGCTGTGGGTACCTCTCCCAAGATAACAGCGGATGTGATGATTTGATTGTAAGTATTATTAATTTTTTACTTTTTCTTGCTCATTTTATTAACCAGTACAGTTTGCAATTTGAGATAAGTCCTATTTCTATTTGTATACTGTATTCTTTTCAAACCGGTATGTTATTGAAGCTCTGTAAAACATATTAGTTTTCCTTTCATGGCTCCTAATGATAAAGTTAAAGACCACTAATTTTTAAAAGCTTTTATTATCTTCTGGCTGCTCTTACTGACACATGAATCACTACATTAATTATCAGTCTTCCTGGTTGTTGCAATTTAAAGGGAAATATTACAAGGTCTATCAATTATTTATATTCTGTAACAGTAGCCCAGTCAAGATTACCATTTTGAATGTGGTTTACATGTGAAACGTGTTCCCTCCTCTCTCTTCGATTCTCCCAAACTCATATCATTGTTAGGTTTTCTTGTATCCCCTTTGACCTTCTTACAGGTCAAGAAGAGGCAGCCTCCATGGATAAACCTCTCCTGACCAACCGTTCCTTGTCCCCTTTTGTCCCGTGTCAAAACTTCCCCATTTTTGGAGTACCATTTGGGATTATTTCCTCTGCCAAAGGAGTTACGTCTTTAATCCTTTATTGTTTTGGGTCATTTGTGTAGAGGTACTTTATGGCACAAGAATTCAGCTAAAGGTTTTCATGATAGACAACAATTGATTAGGATTTTGAAAACGATTAAAAAGTGATATTCTTGATACTAAAACAGCTATGGAAAGGAGAATATGATTCACACTGATTTTGTTGAAATCAATGATAACAGCTGAGCAGAGTTTGAGCGCAGTCTTTTTAACTCCTTCAAGACGTTAAGGCCATGTTTGGAGTTTCTCCTCTGGATTATTAAAGAGGACGGCTAATTCAGGTATGTTTTGTATGTAGATCCATTTGACAAGATTTACTAGTTAGATCTATATCCCCTCTTTGTTTGTAATAAACCTCTCTGGATGACATCTGAATGTCCAGTAAGTAGCTTCATTAAAATTAAGCTGGTCCTCCTATCTGGGCCATTTGAAATCTGCTAAATAAGTTATGTAGAAAACTGTACTTGGGTTGAACCAGGACAATTGATAGGCCTTAACCAGGTTTGTTGGTTTTAAGATAATAGCAGATGTTGCTTCAAATGTTTCATTCCACCATTATTGGAACATTGACCGTCTGTCTGCATATCAGAAGCTACGTTGAATCTTTATCTTTGAAGGCAAACTTGCTTGAGGTTATGATTGTCTTGTTGTGAAATAGTGTCTGTTTACTTGGAAGAGTCCACACATCTCTTAAGATCACTTCTTCTCCTTCTTCACCCAACTGCAGGCAAGGCCTTATACTAACCCTATGTAAACCAAGCAAGCCTTGCCAATAATAGTAGTTAAGATCTAGGAATAGCTGTCATTTTCTTTCCCACCGTTATCCCTACACTGTTCTCTAGTCTTGGGTAGCGCCATAGCCTCTGTACCATGGTCTTCCACTGTCTTGGGTTAGAGTTCCCTAGCTTGAGGGTACACTCGGGCACACTATTCTATCTAATTTCTCTTCCTCTTGTTTTGTTAAAGTATTTATAGTTTATATAGGAAATATTTATTTTAATGTTACTGTCCTTAAGATATTTTATTTTTCATTGTTTCCTTTGCTCACTGGGCTATTTTCCCTGTTGGACCCCCTGGGCTTATAGCATCCTGTTTTCCCATCTAGGGTTGTAGCTTAGCAAGTGATAATAATTTTACTTGGAGTGGGGGTAGCTTCCTCGCTACCCTTCAGTAACTACCTCGTTATGAATGTTAACCCTTCTACCCCCAGTGGACGTACTGGTACGTTTCACAAAACTCATCCCATAACCCCCATGGACATACCGGTACGTCCTTACCAAAAACTGCTATTTGCAGTTTTTTTTTGCATATTTTTGATAACTTTGAGAAACTTCAGGCATTTTCCAAAATAATGAGACCAACCTGACCTCTCTATGACGAAAATTAAGGCTGTCAGCGCAATCTAAAAAAAAGATATAGCAAAAGGAGCTTGAAAAAGAAAAACGCCTGGGGGTTAAGGGTTGGAAGGTTCCAGATAGCCTTGGGGGTAAAAGGGTTAATTAACAGCCCAAGTTCCAGCTGAGCTGAAAGCAGACTCTTATCAAAGGATTCAGATTTATGTTGTCAGGAAAAATACAAATTTCTTTTAGAATTTGTGATATTTTCTGTTATATTTTCTATTTAATAAAGCCAATGTTTTGCTTTTCATTATTTCTATATTATGGTGCTGTATTTTCTGTTGTATTTTCTCTTTAATAAAAAATGTTTTTCAGCACACTACAGTATACTGTATATAACAATGTGTCTGCTGTATGCATTACTTAAAGGTCATTTTTCTTCCTTTTACTCTACCTCCGTGTTCCCTCCTCCTTTTTTCTTTCTTGCTGTCCATCCTCACAATGTTCCCTTCATGCTGCAGGTGCTGAATAACCTCCCTGGGCCCTGTGTTGGGCCATCTCGCCCAAATTCATAAATCCCATGGAACCAGTATATCCTTTTTATTGTTACATTTTAAATAGGGGTATATTTGATTCACCACAGAGATGTTGAAATGTTAATGGAGATCACAGATGAATCCAGCCATGACAGGCCAAGGAGGCAGCTGCCGATGACCTCAGATTACATAGCAGCCCAGTCTGCCCTACCTGAACCTCGACATGTCACGTGGAGGACGACCCCAAGTCCAGACATCATGCCATTGTGAACCTTAACAAGTCTGAGTACTTAAAAGATGCTTCTCAAGTCATGCCGTGTCCTGGCCTTACTCCGGCCTGTGTCAGTGTGTGAGTATCACTAGGTCTTCTTATGACTGTATTTAAACCTTACACTTTCTAGAGCTCATGTTTCCATCTCATGTTAAGCATGAAGGTTGTTTGTTTGTTTGTTCCTACACAAATACAAACCTCATACTTCAACAGAAGTATACTTTCAGGGAAGGTGGATGATACGGCTGTTTGAACTTCACTGAGGTGGAGGTAGTTACTTCTGGGTGGTGGGGAAGCCTCTCCCGTCTGACGGGCCACTGAGCCCCTGCTTTGTTTTCAGCTGCTGTAGAGTCCAGGTTGGTTTCTGTTTCTCTTTCCCTTAGATAATTTCGTTGGCAGATCATCGTGCGAGAGGAATGTTAGGAAGGAAGGATGGATTTGTAGTGGTTTCCTGATAACTGTGACAGATGTCTGTTCAAACCTGCCAATATCCTCATTCTTGTTTCTGTTAGACAGCATTCCTCTTTGCTTTTTATCCCCTCCTTTGTGTGGCCGATGACAGTGACGACAATGTGTTCCTTGGAAGGTTGGCAATCCTTAGGCGTTGATGTGCACGTACCCAAGACTCCTCTTACGGTTTCTCTCCCTGTGGGAGAGGCTGTGCAGCTGTAGGAGTTCCCTCGACTTCCTTCACTGGAGACCAAGAAGACGATAACTCAATGCAGAGGACTCCTGTGCGTGCATCTACAAGCTCCCTTCTGAGAACGTACCGTTGCTTTCAAGTAACGACAGAGATTCCAGAGTTCCCTGTATCACATTGCGCAGGATCCCTACAGTACGTTTCAGAGTGTACCACCAGCTAGATCCCACGTGCCGGTCCCCAGGCAAAAAAACCCTACACGTGTGCCAGATCACCTGTCACACAGGATATTCTTCCCGAGATTTTACCGAAGGAAGACTTCTATTAGAACATCCAGGATGACTGGTCTATAGGAGTTGCGTGCTTGTGACTCCTGATGTTTCCTTCCCCACGGAAGAGACAGTGACGTACAGAAAGCATTCTCTCCTCTTCCTGGACGAGCTCTCTTCTCGCTTCCTGGGAGAGAGAAGGAAGCCATGTGTGCCTCTGTTGCATTGAGTCTCATACCTAATAAAGTACTGTACTGTTCCTCAACCAAGTGCTGCTGCTTCCCCCAAAGAATAAGACATCTGATCAAAGTAGCAGTTAGTGTTTGGTGATCTCTGGTGATCTCTCTCCAAGTACGCTAGGATGGTACGTACCAAGAACATAGCCAGCTCTAAGCAGTACAGGATAAAGTTGTTCACACCTGTTGTCAGCACTTCGTCTTTTTTCTCTTCCTAAAAGATTTTATTTTAATTGTTTGTTACTTCTCTTTTAGTTTTATTTATTTCCTTATTTCTTTTCTTCACTGGGCTATTTTTCCTGTTGGAGCCCTTCGACTTATAGCATCCTGCTTTCCCAACTATGGTTGTAGCATAGTTAGTAATGATAATAATAGCATGTAGATCTTGTTATTGGAGGTATTCTTTTGCAGCACAAGGACATCCACAAATATACATAGGACTTCACCAGCCATGTGTCAATTACAAAAATCAAATAGATCACATAGCCATTAATAGAGAGAAAAGGAGGACTCTGAGAAATGTAGGAAGCTATAGAGGTGCAGATATTTGTAGTGATCACCAACACATCATTGCCACTTATAAATTAAAACTGAAAGCACCCAACAGAAAGGTAGATAGAATACCTAGATTTGATACAACTAAGTTTCTAGAAGAAGAGCACAAAGAAACATTTACAATTGAATGTAGGAATCAATTTGCAGTCTTAGAGCCTTTAAAAGACGAAGAGCTGACAATTAATGAAGAATGGTGTGATGTTAAGAACATATATCAGTCAGTTGGTAGTGAAGTCTTGGGAGTTGCAGTTACAAGGAGAAAGCCATGGATATCAAATGATACTTGGAAAACTATAAAAAGAAGACAAAGACAGAAATTGATTGTTGAATGAAAGTTTTCAAGGAAGTGATGAAAATTACAAGGTATAGCATGCTAAGTATTCCAGTATTGATAGTGAGGTCAAAAGAAAAGCCAGGAATGACTGGAGGGAATATTTAGACAGTTAAGCAGATGATGCTGACAAAGCAGTAGCTAAGGTGTAAGAATTGCTCTACGGGGAGGCCAAGAAGAAGTCCCTTTTCTTTGGAGGGATGTACTGTATAGGCAATAGTGGTGGAAGGCTCCCTATGGCTCCCTCATCCACTGTGCAGTTATCGTCATGGGCCCAGGTCCTTCGAAGACGGCTGCAGTGAGACTTTTGGTATCTGCCACACCTTCAGTATCGTCTTTGAAGAAGCTCTGTCTGCCTCCAAAATAGGATCAGGACCTCCAGCTTCTTCTTCCGTGCCTGATCTGACAGTTGAGGAGGGCTGGTAGAGGTAAGAAGTAAGGTAAGAGGACTCGTAAGTCGACAGTCCCCTTTTCCAACTGCTTCATGTCTGGGGAGTGGTCAATCCTTTAGATCTATCAGCAAGGTGTCCTACACCAATGGGATCACTTGTACTCTACGCCTTTCCCTCTTTTCAACCTGATATCCTGGTGGATCAACAGAGTTCTGATTATGCCCAGGTTTCAGGAGTACCATGGTGGCTCACAAATTACCACAAGATGAGCTTGATTCTAATGTTAGCACATTGAGGCAAGTATCCCCAGAAAACTGTGAATACTTCCTCTAATGTGTGAAGTCGTTTATGTTAAGAGACTGAACAGTATCTCCTCCGAGCAAAAGACTTTGCGCAGGAGATGTGTTGAGATCTGCAATGGGCCTCTTCAGTTATCTAAGGAAGAGAACCTTTTCTGCTATTGTTGTCGTAGAAGGGACACTCCTCCTATCGTCATTGCTCTAGCGCATGCTATGGTCATCCTTGTCCCTGTCTTTGCTAAGAGAAGCGCCTCTCCGTCGTTCTGGGGAAGGCTATTTCTCAGCTTTAAGCAAAGTCCTCCAACTGAGAAGCTAGATCTATTCTCCTCTTGGAAGTTGTCTCTGTTCATGAAGAGCTTCAAGTAGCCTAGTTGTGCCCACCCCTGGAATGTGACTAATATTCTCAAGTTTCTTATGAACCTTTGAGATAAGTGTCAGACAAAGATCTGACTCTGTACATTGTCTTTCAGCCACCGTAGCTTTTTCAAAGTGAATTGGTGAACTTTTGACATCTTGCATATTCCCAGTCTTTCCGATAGACGAAAGGAGTTTGCCTTCGCTGGTTCCTGGGTTAGTGGCCAAGACCCAGCTGCCCACTATACTAAGTTCAACTCCTCCTCCATCTCTTCTCTGGAAGCATCCAGGGGTCATGAGAGTTAGTCTCTCTCTCCTGCTGGTTTACTCTTGGTGTGGGTCTGTGTCCTCTCTCAAAGACTACAAGTTCCAGGTCTAAGGTCCAAAGTGTGTGTCTAGCTGACCGACTGAGAGAGAGCTTCCCTTGCCACCTGTCAGTAGTTCTAACTACCTCGTTCGATATTAAAGAATAACCCTCGCGTTGCTGAATCATACTTTATGTAAAGGACAAAGGTTTGTATAGTTAGGAGAAATACAAATTACTTAAAACTTTTGTGATGTTTCAGCTTGAGAGAAAATGTTAATATTATTTAAAGTTACATAAAACCAAATAGAAATTATTAAAAGCTGTTATAGTATTATAAGAGGACTTGAAAATTTACTTGTATAAGAAATTCAGTGTCATCTCATTTTCCACAGGTATATAATGAATTTACAGAACAGTTTATGGTCTTATATAACTTGATAGTACTCATTTCACTTATTGTGCATTTACAATTATACAAAGGTGAAAGTACCTGGACTGGAAAGACGTAATAGCACAGAGTTACATAATGTAATGTCCCTCGTTACGTCTGTTTAAAATACTGTACGTCATTTCTGACATCCAACTTACTTTGTATTGTCTCACATTACATCAAATTGTAAGTCATAAGATAATTAAGTAGTGTACTTCAGATGGAAGCTTGATAATTTTGATGTCTTGTTTTTATAAAACGAAAGCTGGTTATAAGAACTTGTCCGTGTTCAGAACAAACATACAAACATACAAACATTCAGATACAAACACAAATCCAACCGAAAATAACAAAGATAAGGTATAGAAATAACGTAATGAAACTATACTGTATCATTTAATACAGTAAGCACGACAACGTTTGTCGTAACCTGATATCTATTTCAGATGAAACCCGACTATTTGTTGACTCTTGCAGCTAAAAATCATAGGCATGGGATTCAAGCTTGGTCTTCCCTAGGCCAAAATAAATCAAAATTACTTACAAACAATTCGACTTAGAAAAAGCTTCGAGGAACCAATCAAGTTTGTAAGTTGAAAACTTATATAAGGAACCTTCTGAGTCACTTTATAGGAACCAATTAAGGACGTTGGGTGTGGTACTTCTGCAAACTCAAACAAGAGTAAGTTGAGACTTATTCTTTTATATGAGGTCATTTTCAAACACTTTTGTAATATTGTGATTGGTTGATTTCTATATTTCCTGTTATATGATTGAATAGATAACCAATAATATCGCTTAGTGGAATATTTGGCCCTTCCTGAGAATAATAAGATTTGCAAATAGAAAAGCAGTTACTGTATAAGGTGATTTTGTTGACTCTTAAGATCTCAATTAATTGCCTCTGTCTGTTGTATCGTCTGATTATACTCAATGTATGATCAATGGGACTGTTAACAGTAGCAACCTTTATATATGCATTCTTAACTTCCTTTCATTTAGTATTTATTACAATAGTTATGTAAAGTACAAGGTTATTTTAGCATAAAATCTCTCTCTCTCTCTCTCTCTCTCTCTCTCTCTCTCTCTCTCTCTCTCTCTCTCTCTCTCTCTCTCTCTCTCAGTATGTAAATTCTTTTGATTTAAAAATGGTTATCAAGCATTTAGTGCCTGACAAGTTAGTTTTTTCTTGCTGAAAAAGATTAATCGAAGATTTTCCTAAACCTAACCTGTGTATTTAATCAACCTATATTAGAGGAATTTTCAGCATCTGTTATATTTATGAAGTATTTTTATTGATGTCAGAATTGTATTTAGAGTTGTAGAAATGTATACACTAGAAAGGGACAATTCTTAATATTGATCTTCTAGTGATTTGTTGAGGCTAATGAATGCAGTTGGCAGCACAGTCCTCTCCCGTTCCTTTGAGCCTTATCATTTGCCGTGTTCTTGCCAAGCCGTTTGGTTTCTTTAACTTGGTGTTGCCTTGATGACCATCTTCCATTCAAGGAAAATATTAATAGCATAAAAGTATAATTGTTCGGTCTGTCTAAAACAATATCTAGTAAATTCTTTATTCATATTGAGTAAACTCTTCAATATCTCAATGTCTTTAGCATTATAAATGTTCTGTCGTCATCAATGTGTTCGTCAACTTTGTAATACCAGTGGTATATTTATCCTCGCATATCTTTCAGGTACGCTTGCTGCTTTTTTACTTAATGGAAGGAGCGATATCATTCTCCAGTCACAAGTGGAATATTCGTAAGAACTATACAGGAAGAAAATATGCGTTGGAGCCGGCCAGCCTTCATCTTTAGGACTAAATCTACACTTCTTGGAAGAAAGATATATCAGTCAAGGATGGAAAATACATTCTTCAAATACCCTAGAAGTACTGAGAAAGTTTTCAATATTAGATGTTTTGTTTAATTGTATGGTAATTTTCAGCTAGTTACTCCAAATCTCATCTATAAAGACTATCTTTGTTTAATCATTGTTAGATACTTTACTGTATTTTGTTTAGCACTGTTGTAAGCAACTGGTCTTCAGATTTAGACCCTCTATTTGTTTACCTCGAACTTTGCCTCATTGAAAAGTTTTTTAATATTTTTCTAAGAAAATCGTGAATCTTCAACTAAACATTGGTCATAGCATCAGTTCGTATGCCCCTAACAGTTGCAACATTTTCCTCAACTTTCCAACTTCTCTTACTCTGTCTTGTTCAAGTTGTCTTCCCACATTTGAGAACAGATCCTCCAGCTCAGGCATAGGAGATCACAGAGATGAGAGTTGATAGTATAGTCAGGCTCTCTTAGACAATGAATGAATAAATGACTGAAATCTACCTATAGTTAGCCCTCTGTCTATTTAAGATGAAACCCTTGAAGGTATGGGCTAGTAGAGGGCAGAGGACAGTGGAGGAACTCCTCTCCAAAAAGGGTGTAATTGGGTAAACCTACTTTGTACCTTACATCTCCCTGTGCTAATACAAACTGTGTTGATAAAGATCTTAGATTCCTTAGGAAAAAAGTCTAGTTAAGCAGAGTAATATATTTTATATAAGAGTTCAATAAGCAGATTTATTTCCTTGGATTACTCCACAAAACCTCTACAGTACTTTGTCAAGCATAATGTTGATCAAGACATAAGCTATAATTCTTGAGTTATTGGTCTGCCTTTTTACAAATATCACTACTCATGCAATCACTCTAGTGTGATTTGGGTTTTGTAGATTCCAAGTATTGATAATACTTTATAAAGTATACTATAAATGGTAAACATCATCATAAACACTAAATATTTCATTGAAATTCTCGTGTAGGTTACTACGTATTGTAAACCTTTAGTTGAACAGAGTCGTCTTGACCGTTGTTCCATTTCCCAACAAGAGGCGCTCAGCCAATTGGCTCTATGTTGAGGCTGGTTACTTAGCTAACGTTGATCATTGATTATAATGTGAAATGAAGTCTATGTCAAAGGAGTTGGAGAGCTAACTGAGTATTGACTGATGGATGTAGATAATAGTGGGCAAGTCATCAAAGGGTTACTAGATAGAATCTTTAGGTTGCATACAGTTCCCTTTGCAAGGCCAACTGTAGTCAGTAATTTGTGGGGAGGTTTGTGATGTATATAGTAGAGACAGGTTACTTATGTTTATACAGCATTGTGTACTTGAGATACATAAACCATTTTGACAGATTTTGTCGCCTCCAAACTACAAACCAGTTTACCATAAGAACGGACTTTTTGTCCCCCAAAATATCAACATTGTGTCACATATTGTGTCTTATTATTTACAAAAGCAGTGAATCAGTAAACCTTTCATTCATTGTGTATAATGAAGGATAGACTTTATTTTACACAACTTTTATAATTTATTAAACTTCCCTCTTTGGGATTTTCCATTTCATTGACTTTCATTCTGTCATGTCACGTCTTCCCTCTTAATTCAATTCTTAAAAATTTCTATAATTTTTTGTCACTTTCTAATGAATTGCTGTAGATATTTTTATTTGATTGTATGCATAAGACCCTTTCTTTTTAGAACTTTTAAATCTTTCTTATGGTCTTTTAATTATTTTTGTTTGCTGATAACCACTTTTGAACTTTGCTTGCTTTATAGTCCAACATTCACTTCAGATGAACTTTTGAAATATAGATCTCAGTCATGTATTTAAGGCTTCAAAATAGTCTTAACAACCAAATGTTTTCAATATCAACATCAGAGATTAGTTTTGTAACACTTTCAACAGATTCTTAGAATTATGTCAAAATATTTGTACGTTATTTTTATGAAACTTCTGCTCAGCTGAATCCCGTTTTGCAAATGGTGTTATGGAATGAAAAATAAGATTATTGATTTTGAAGTTGTGATGTAAATAAAAGATTGCTTTAATGTTTATTAACCTTTACAGTGAAGAACATTTATTTTTACTCTGCCATGACAAAATCATGAAACTCATATGTTTGAGAGAGAGAGAGAGAATTGTGGTTTATATCGAAATGAGATGTTGTTCTGTTGTTTAGGTTTGGTTTGAACTGAAGAGGTTTTAATTTTCAAGATGAGGTTATATATGGAGACATTGGTATTTTAAATGAGTTTTGGGAAGAATCTTTATTGACTTAGTGATTTGATGCAAAAGCCATTTTAGGTATGTTCAGGAATATCAGATAAAATTGTATAAACTGTTTATAGAATTGCCTCTGTGTGGTAGTAACATAGTTTAATGGGATTGCCTTTAATGGAATAAATTGTTTTAGGATTTTGTATAAAGTATTTCTGTTAAAATCCAATTTTAGATTTTTATAATGTTAAAATGTATGGGCATTGTTAAAAAGACAATTTTAAAACTTTTTCTCTATTACGTTAAACAAGTGTAACAGTAAGTTAAAATCTTTAGAATTAGTGTTGACAACTTGGAGGGGACTGTTTTGTCTAATGTTCTGTCAAACTAAAAAGGAAATTACTTAGTTTTTTCATAACTGTCTACCTCTCCGTTGTGTCACAGAACTCTCTTCACTTCTTTGTTTTCCTAAAACTTTCACCTGAATGCTACTACAAAATTATACCATTATCATCATCGACTTTCTTATAGACTTACAAGTTCTCATCTATTTATTTTTCACTTTAAGAGCTTCGTCTCCATCCAGTGTACTGTACTCTTTGGTTCACTATTGTCCTTTGTTACATTCTTTTTCTTTCCTGTGATTGTACAGGACTTTTTCATACTAATCAATGTGGGACTTTTTGTTCCTCCTGTGCTTATCACTTTTTTTAATCATCTTTGTTTATTAATTTCTATGTCTTTGGTCAAAATATGTGTAGTCATTCGACGAATTTCTGTAACCTGGTCTTCAAGTCACATTCTATAAAAAAACTTAAAAGTCACACTTTCAAATTTTGCTGTCCGTAGTGCTAAATGTTTCTATAACTTCATATGGGGTTAGACTTGATATAATAACTGTCCACTGTCTTCATTCTCTCTTTTTAATTTGTACTGGAATTCCTTGCAGGTCCTCTTTTCCATGATTTCTTAGGCCTTCTTGCAGGTCCTCTTTTCCATGATTTCTTAGGCCTTCTTGCAGGTCCTCTTTTCCATGATTTCTTGGTCCTTCTTACAGGTCCTCTTTTCCATGATTTCTTGGTCCTTCTTACAGGTCCTCTTTTCCATGATTTCTTGGTCCTTCTTACAGGTCCTCTTTTCCATGATTTCATGGTCCTTCTTACAGGTCCTCTTTTCCATGATTTCATGGTCCTTCTTACAGGTCCTCTTTTCCATGATTTCTTGGTCCTTCTTACAGGTCCTCTTCCATGATTTCTTAGGCCTTCTTGCAGGTCCTCTTCCATGATTTCTTAGGCCTTCTTGCAGGTCCTCTTTTCCATGATTTCTTGGTCCTTCTTACAGGTCCTCATCCTGTTATTTCCATATCTCATCGTCATCTCTTCATACGCAATGGGACTCTATTAGAATTTGCCAGTTGTCTCTTATCTTGAGCTTTTAATTCAATACTTCTCCATTCATCATCTACAGGTTTTATATCAAATTCTCATTAACTTTTGAAATGTAAAGTCATTTTTTCATCGCTTACTGAACTGGATGTTGTAAAACCTCTTTTCCGTTGCTGACTTGGTTTATTTTTAGCTCGACAGAACATTGGTCAAAATGCGGTAGTATTTGTTGTTAGGTCAAATTTTAATCTGGACTTAATAAGTTGTGTAATATTAACAGCATAGATAAATCCATTGATAGTTTTAAAGCAATTAGCATTTCTTTAAGTGTAAATTAGTTTATTATACTGTTCAGATGTTTAGTTATGCTCATAGTGTTAGTTATTTTTATTATTTTTTTGGCTCCAAGTTTTAAATTTAATTGTCTTATGGAAGAGTTTCATGGTTAGTCAAATCAAATGGCAGAAGAAAGATTTCAAGGTAAATAATATTTTTGTATCATTTGGGAAGGAAAGAATTAATGGATGATTGTCTCTGGAAGCAGTTAGTGATGAGGTTATAATATATACCAAGAAATAATTGTTTGGTTGGCTTTTGTGTACAGCCAGAATATTGATTTTGTAAGGTGATAGAGACTTGATCTAACCCAACTATTAATGACTGTTCCTCTGGGCCGTATTGCAAGCACAGCTGTTTATCTGTGTCCCCCAAACTATCACAGATTTGAGGGACTAAATATTACTAGCATTCGTGTCCTTTATATTGGTCGCTGGTTCAAGTTGATATTAATTGTTGTCCACTTCATTTGATTCTCAAAAACAGTTTGATAATGTTTACGCCGTATTGTTTGACCTTGTAAAAATTATGTAATCTTTTTCTTTAGATTTTGTACAATGTTTTTCCTGGTCTTGTTTTTCTTGACCATTTTCAATCCACTGATAATTTCATGATGTCATCCTTTTAAGATCATTCTCCAAACCCTGCGAGTGACCTGGTTGTCTAATGTGTACATCTGAACTGGTTTGATCCTGCCTTTGTTTATTTTGCTCAATAATGATAATCTTTTACATTGAGCCAAATGTTTGAATGTTGAAACTGTCTTTTGTCAACAACTGACATTATTACAGTCAAGGTTTCGGGTTCTTTGTTCCAACTTATTCAACGTGTTTGTCATGTTGTTTTGAAGAGGATCCTGTACAATACTTGGAATGCTTTCCAAAGTTTTCTTTCTTTTGGATTTCCCCATAATACTTATTACATGGCTTAAATGTGAACTGTCCCTACGGGAATTCCTGTGTAATCTATTGAATATTTAAAGTACTGTAGTTCTAGGTGGTCTTTTCAAGATCATCTCAAGTCCTGGATTATAATTTTTATATAAATATCTGTAGATTTCCTCAAGATTTAATCATATAACTTTAACCCATTCACTAACATTTCTATATACTTCCTGTTCTTTGGGGAAGAGTTTATTCATTGCTTCTCTTTAAGTACAACTGCTTTGTTGTTACATGATATTCCAGACTTTTCCATGAGATTTTCCTGATGTAAAATGGCCGTTCCACAAAGATTGGAAACATCTGGTCACGTACTTTAGCTGTTGACGTTTCCTGTTGTCATTTGTTGGTTCCAACAGAGTTTAATTGTCGTTATGCCAATCCATCTCTTTTGAGGAAGACCAATGACATCAAAATTTGTATTCATAAGATGCTGTTCTTTTAACTCTTAGTTGGGAAGTTTGTCTTGGGTTTTCCACAGCATTTCCTACTCATTTTAAAGAAGCAGTATAAAGTAGATGGTAGGATACCAACATGATGTTCCACGAGTTAAAGGTGGGAAACTCTTGGTGAGAATACTTTCTGTTTCAGCTGGAAATTAGTTCCAGTTTCTGGATTTGAAAACCTTTGCTGTATCCAGTTGGATGAGACTTGTTATCTTGCTGTCTGCATTGCATTTGATAAGCAAGTAATATTTTATTGTTCTTTACTTTATCCTTCGGACCTGATTTACACAACTTGATCCTTTGCATTATTTCCGTTGAAATTTGTTTTTCTATTTTTGTCCCAATACAATATTGGCCCTTGTCGAGGAACAAATTAATTCTGATGGCCACAATTTGGTTGATGAATTGGTAAAAAGAGATAGTTTCAAATTGTATTGATTTCTATATCTTTATAAGTTTTTTTCTTTTTAACTCGAACTATTTTTCTGCGGCCCTCGGTCTTCTAGCAATCTGCTTTTCCCAGTATCACTTGCAATTGCCTGATTTTTCTACTGTGGCTCACTTTATCGGTAAATGACTTCAGAGATGTTAAAACCGATAGCTGGAATTTGTAGCCTTGTTGCTACACTTCTGTTTTTGCCACTTTTTTTTCCATTGGAGTGTCCAACCTCTTGACCTTTACTCTGTAGTGCAACTGCAGTGTTGCCTCCTTTGTTGCAACTATGGCAAATGTCCTAACACAACCATATTGATCAAATGAGCAATGTGGGAGAGATTTTTGTAAAGGTGATTCCATCTCTTCGTACATCTTTGGCCATTCATTTAACACAATTACTTTTTCCCTAATAATTTTGGAGCTATTTTATTACGGGCTGCCAATGCAGGAGCTCATATCTTGCATAAGGCATTCTTAAACAAATGAACCAAGTTATTTAATTGTAAATAGTGCCTCCTCACCTCTCAGACTAACTGCTCAGATGCTTTAAGGTAATGTTCTGTCATCCAATATACTCTGGATGTGTAGAGTTGAAAGTATAAAAGCCACAGATGTTGGCCATTTTCAAAGAGGTCAAGACTTTACCATTAATAATGGTATAGTTTACTGAAAACCCAAAAAGATAATATTGCAGCCAGCTATGATAAAGCATTTAGTGTAAGAAGTTTATTGCAAAATTAATTATGGAGGCTTTTCAAAGTTGATTTGCAAGATAGTGTAGGAAAAATTATAGATTGAAGTAAACTTTGCAACAAAATGATTTTGCGTAGATTTTTCAAGGGGTAGAGTAATAAATGAATAGAGCAAGAAAAAACAATAATTGAAAATGTATAAAGGAGGATACAATAAAAATTCAATTAAAGACACATAGTAATTTTATTAACCCTAAGTACCTTTACATCAGTCAAAATGCCTAGAAGGGACCTCTTGGGTTGCAGGGAGTGCAGTGTGGCCACCCACCTGAAGAGGAGGAAAATGGAAAGATGATGACGAAGAGTTGGTGGGGAGGAGGTATGGGATCCCAGACACTTCTTTTTCATTCCCCCTTCTCTCTCTCCCTCACTCCCCCTCCCCCTTTCCTTGTTGACTTTGTGAGTTTCTCTGACTCTTTTCCTCAGTGTCTCTTTCTCTCTTTCTCTCACCCAAGTCTCTGTTCCAACCATTTTCCTCCAGATGTTCAGTTTTGTAACTTTGGTCTGAAATATGATGACTTCTTAGTATTTGCCTCGACAGTCAAATTGACCTGAAGGAATATTTCATTTATGAGTGACCCTTAAATAGTTCTCACCAGTAATTTTGTTCATTTGTAAAGGGACTTTTAATGTTCTTGATGAAAAATAAGTGGTTCACTGAAGTTAGTATTGCATTTATCAAAATCATTTGTCTTACTCATTGTGTTTGGTGCTATTTTGATCCAATTATTTTAGTACCTAACTTTTCTAATGAATACATATAATTTTTTCTTTGTGATATTTCTGCTTTTTTAAGCAAATTTAGAAATGATTATGCACATTATTTGATGTGTATTGTATGAGAAAATATGACTTATTTTTGGCACACAAGTTTGAATGCAAATCTAGAAATGGTGAGTGACTGAAACACAAGTACAGGATTTGATGTATATTTATATGAGAAAATAACTCTTAAAAGACTTTACATGGATAAGGAAATATTCAAAATCCTTCTCGTTTCCCAAAGGAACGTGAAATTACCGTCTCAAAAACTTTGCAAGATTTTCTTTTAGATAAAAAGAGAAAATGAAAACCCAACCAAGGCCCTCCCCAAGTCCCACCTAGTAACAAATGATTAAAGCAGTTTCTATTCTTTAAAGAAAGGTGTTACTAAGTCCTTGAATGTTTTCATTTTCTCTTTTCATCTTTTTTTTTTTTTTGCAATTTATTTTCATATACAGTTTCACATTAATGTATAAGATTAAACTGCTTAATTTACTGCTTACATTCTGACCTTAAATCTCCCTGGTTGAACAATTTTATGAGAAACTCTTTAACAAAACAAATATTTCTTAAATTCATTTACAATCTAAACATTTCTTTGGTAGCTAAGACGCCACAATACGTTCAGACGAGATGAGATACACAAATCTTTATCTAAAATATCACCTTCGGTCAAATGCAAGTAAAAGTCACTTCAATAAAATGGTATCAAAAGACATTAAGGCCATTCTCGCATCGGCAATAATTGCGGAAATATTTCTGTTCAAATTCCATTAAAAATTACACGGGAACCATAAACACCAAATTGTGCAGACAAAGACACAGAATACTTCATGGGTCACACGCTTCCATCTCTTGAGCCAAAGACAATTTTCCAAAGAAAACCACAGCCTGTAGTCGACCGAATCCTATGCGAACCTCTTACACTAGACTTGTAACAAATCCTGAATAGAAGAACCATGGTATCCCCAAGCGCTTGTCAGGGCTATGTGAGGAAAACATTATCGGCTGAATATGGAACACTTGCGTAGGTTTGGTACAGTTAATCGGCATCTTAAATGTCTTCCAGTCTTTTAAACTAGAATGTCCGGAGTATTTGAGTCGCCTCTCTTCAACCAGTGACGTGTTTTTGAACCAACCTCAGAAACACACTTCTGAGTATCAATGCACCAAATGAATTCAAGATAAATCAATCAAATTTGTTTTGGATCATCATTGAAATACAATACTTTTTGGAATGTCAAGCAATGTATGTTCCAAAGAAGAAAAATACGGTACTTTACAGTTCCTGAAGGTACAATAATGCACAGTAATTTCATGAGAGTACACAGAAAGCTCCGGTAACATCTCAAATATTTGATTGCAAAACGGAAGCTCTGCTTCAAACAATTCACAAGAAGTAGTTTCATTATCAAGTACCGAAAATTGAGCAAACAATTTATTACTCTATGGTGGACAAGTCCAAAATCTAGGAGTGAAACTGTACCAAAGAGACTTGACTACAAAATAATCATAGAATCACCATTATTGACAAAAAGTCCTTATGAACGACATACAAATAACATCTATTAAAACAAGTATTATCTTAGGAGTATCTGCCCAGCAGAGAAAGGGCTTCACGTCAAACTTGTCTAATAATCTTCACATTATTGCATTGAAGGAAAGTTAATGAAGTGACAAAGAGCATCGTTTATTGAAAACTTCTTGACATTTCATTGCAGCAAAAGCTGGAGTTAGATCATAAAGAAGAGAGAATGTTATATCCAAATTAAAGGAAATAAAAATGTAGATATAATACCAGAGGTTTGTGAAGTAATCCCACAAGAATATGAGGATGATTGAAGACAAAACTTGTACCCGGATATATAGGAACAACACTTTCTCAGAGTCATAATCTATCACTATATCCTTCTCTATTAATATTCTCCTCCCAAACCTCTATTAGGAAAAACAAAAAAGACTTCTCAAACACCACAAAACAAATTAAAAACTAATGTAAATTGCCAACAGTGAGCCAAACTAGAAGAGGACTACCAACCTCCCATCACTGAACCGGGCAAATGTAGTCAACTCGGATAAATTTGACAAGTTCCTCCGACACCTGAAATGACCTGAGGGTCTTCTGGTACCTTCAATTATCCACAAACTAAAATGACTCCACCAACATAAAAGCATAAATGTCTATTATCTCCTCTCTCTGTATTTTCATAATCCAAAACTTTAACTATGGAACATTTGGTAGCCAGATGCAAAACAAAGGAACAGATGACCATAAAACAATTTCCAGATGATGTGAATCACCTCATCATTATTGGAGATTTGAACACAGATGTCAACCAACATACCTGGTTTCTCAGCTTCCTTTTCAACATGCAAAACAATTCATTACAGATTATCTTCTTGATCAAAAAGATCTACAAAGACACTTCTACTTTCATTAATTCCTTTCGAGGGATCATTGTTTCTGACCAATTCAAAACAGCAGGAAACCAGACACTGAACTAATTTAAAGATTTAAAGGCTACTCATGAATGACAGTGACAATGCCCTGGATAGCAGGGCTATGCACTAGAAACTGACCTTATAAGACATACGATCACTGCCCAAGCTAAGACAAGGGAGGGCAATGGCTACTGATGACTCCCCCAAAACCTCCCATCCCTAGCTCACAAGGATGGTGAGGTTGCAGACACTACAAGAAACTATGGAGCTTGAGCGGAACTCAAACCCCAGTCTGGGAGATTGCAAGGCAGGAAAGTTTCCAGTATGTCACCACAAAGAACAAATGCAGATGAGATTAAAGTTATTGTCAGAAGCTCAACACAAAAGGCTGTCTGTCAATAGAATCCATTTAGGAAAAGTGCCAACAAGAAAGACAATTCCATCAAAGAATACAGAAACGAACAGACTTCAAAGATAATGTTCTTAACATCCTGATATAAATAGAATTTCATCTCCTTCTGCCCTTTCTACAAAGCTATCCAATGACCAGTCTTTTCTTGCTATAGATTTCATCTCTCAATAAAGAACACATGCTGCTCCACTACAGCCGAGAAAAGAAGGATTCTGGCATATGATAGTCAGGAGGAAAAAATCTAATATAATATCTAAATAGATGGTATTTTTAATCAACTTCAATCAAACGGCAGAAGGCAGAAGATCGCCACCAATCCTCAGATTAAAATGGTCAATAAACAAGACTCATAACCATTGTCTGATTCCATTTCAAATCAAAATCACTGAAGGCATATTTTGACCTTCCTCATTTATTGGATGAAAATAACATTGGTTTTTCTTTGGAGCTCAACATATTGGTCATGGTAATAGAACTCATCAGATGAGCAAAGTTCTTTTAGGGGAAACTCCCAAACAGAGGAAAGAAATCCTTTTCTATCATCCAAGACTCGGCTTCAACCAATAAAGCTCTCGTGAAACTGACTCGCACAAGCCTGTCTCAAAAGACTGTGTAACATTCTGAAACCTGAAATCTGTCTTAGGGACGAGAAAAGGATGACGTATGACACCTAGAGGATTTTTTGAGTACATGAGGCACAGGCACACCCTCGTCTTATAAATCAATACTCATAAGCTTTTAAGAGAGACCCTAGAAGGTTTTAAAAGCCAGCATACGATGCAATTGTCAAAGCAAGGTAATGGACAGTCCATGAACATGAGTACCGAGTACTATACACTTGACAATGGATTTAAAAAAATTGGCAATAAAGATTGCATATTGAGGTGTGACAAAAAGGTACCATCATATACAAAATAATGAGTCATTTATGATCTTTTTATAGAGAGCTACAATCTTTGCCTTTGTGTTTACTGCATACAGTAGACACCTTTCAAAGTCAGCAGTTCATTTCAGTTAATCCTTGTTCACTGATTGCTTCCTTTCTGGGTATTTTCATTAACTTTTGCTGTTGCTGCAATCTTATCACAAACAGAAAGGTTTGTTTATTAACTTAGGAGACTTTCTAGTTTGGTCAGCAGTTTTCTTCACCTCCAAGTGTACATAAATAAGTCCAAATTGTGACAAGAAATAGGTATGTGGCCACTTCTTTTGATTCTAAGATTCTTGAAGACAATGTTCAGGTAACAAATCATGCATTTCATTATTTGATTCTGGCTTAACTTCATTCAGATGCTGACCTGTTCGGACACCAAAGCCTGCATCAACACTCGAAACATAACAGTGTTCTGCTGGAAATTGGAATACTGTACACTCTTGTGGCTTCTTTCTCTGGAGAGAGAGAGAGAGAGAGAGAGAGAGAGAGAGAGAGAGAGAGAGAGAGAGAGAGAGAGAGAGAGAGAGAGAGATGCTCTCTTTATATTCAGTCACACCAAGATGAGTGTTTAAATAACTCTCATTCTCAGTGATAACAGATGAGCTTCTTCGAAAAGATTTCAGAATCATGAGACAAATTTTTTAATAAAGTTTCCTCAAACAACTGCTTGATTCCTCTTTGAGGATTGATGCTTCTTTTTAGTTTGAGAATTTGAACGAGATACTTGTGCCGACCGTTTTTCAAGATAAAACTCATGGTGCTGCAAGAGGCAACTGAAGACCTTTACCTAACCTTAGGTCTTCAGAAACAAGAAGGAAAAAAACAGGCGCTTTATTGCAAACCCCCTTTTTCCCTCAATTTCAAAGGTTGATGGAAATTGTAACCTTTCAGAGCTCGGATCGAAAAGAAAGCAAGAAAAATGAAAAGAAAGAATGAATGGTCAAGGGAACTTGAACCATTATGGAAAAGACAGACCTCTCTGCCTCTTGAAGGAAGAAAAGCTATCAGTCTCCTTCAATCAATTCCATCTCCTGAATGTACATCTGAGGTTACTGAATCCCTTGATAGAGATCTCGCTAAAATTAGCGCATGATGCGATTTATGGGGTGAAGTTGAACCCTAAAATCTCAAAGCATGATTGTAAGTTGGTCGAGGACAGTGGCTCCTCAACTTCTGGATCTTTGAATTGATGTCTCTTTAACAATATAGAATTCATTAAAATTCTACATGTGATTTTTTTATTGCAAATCTACTTTTGAGAAACACATTCAGTCTGCTTCCTCTTTAATTACACAAAAAATTTGCTTATTGAGAAAGTCTTTTAAGATTTTCAGTGATCAGCCTATCATGGAGAAATGTTTTAATTCTTTCATTCTTCATTTTTTCGAGTATTGCTCTCCTGTCTGGTCTTCAGCTGCTGACTCTCATCTTAATTTGTCGGACAAAAACTTGGTCTATTAAATTCCTAATCTTTAATCTCTGTTACCATCATTCTATAGTCTGTTGTGCATGTTGCATAATATTGTCATAATTCTGACCATCCTTTCCATTCAGATCTTCCCAGACTGTACCATAACGAACGTTGCACTATGTATGCAATTAATTCTTACATTCTTGCCTTCTTCATCATAAGGCTTAATGCTACCCAGTATTCTAGGACTTTTATTCCAGCTGAGACAGACTGTGGAATAATCTTCCTAATCAGACAGTTGAATTGGTGGAACTTCAGAAGCTCAAACTTGTTGCAAATGTTTTCTGTTGAACAGGTTAACTTAATCTCTTTTCATAGATTATAGAACAGATCTATTTTAAGATTGTTACTGATCACTGTTGGAGCACTTGAGCTTATAGCATCCTGGCTAGTAATTGTAATACGTCATGAAAATCACGGAAGAGAATTTCGCACTTGTATTTGTCTTGAAATATGACCAGACACAGGAGACAGGAGAGAGATCATCTGAGCAACTAGATCTTTCAGGTAGATTTCAAAGCCTCCATTGGCATACTGAACATAAATTTCTAAGGATATCATTGTCCTTTAATTAGTTTGTGACAATTTCTAAAGTTGAACCTCTAAGATTTGCAGGATGCTATAATATATTGCACAGTGCAGTACAGTAATTTAAAGTGATGTTCCATTTGGCTTGAAGTTTTCCCTAATTTCATCAACTGGGTATGAAAATATTCCTTTCTCTTTTTTAAATGAGGACATACTATATTGACGAAGATTCCATCCCAAAGAAAGACCTTATTCAGTGGAACTGTGTGGATATTCTGAATTCTTGTCCCATATTCAAAATAAGAATATGATCTTCTTTGGTCCAAAATGAACTACTTCGTATGCATTTTAAAAAAGAAGAAATCCCACTGAGTATATTCTTTGAGACAACTCAAAACACATTCCACAGTCTGGATGTGAATGGTAAAGAAGAAAGCTCCAATGTATAAGTGAGCTTTTAGGAATATGGAGTGTAAAACTTGAGGTTCTCACTTATTTTCTATCCTGAAACACCAAGTCTTCAAATTTCAGTTTAATAAAGACATCTTCAAGTCATCATCATGAAATGGGGACTGTCCAAAATGTTTCCTGAAAATGTCTTACCACAATCTCAACCTATTTTCATTTCCATATTTCCATGAACTTTCCAAAAGTCTTTTGTTAATATTACAGTTGCTTCATCGACTTTCATTTATCCCTTTATTGTGAGATTTCAAAACTGCATGTTTCTTTAGTCCAATGGGTCATTCCTTGAAGGGGATCAGCTGACTGAGAATTAAAGCCAGACAAAATTTGCTCTTCTAGAAAAGTGAGAGATGACCCCCAAATGGGTTAGTAGTACATAATGCTTGGTTTCTCTTTTCAAACAGCCCTCAATACATTAGGCTCTTTCAAGCACAAATTTGAACCCTCAGTTTTGAATGGTCTTCCGCTCTCTTCATCCTGTCTGGTTGCATTTCCACATAGCTGTGACCTTCTCCAACTCTGCATTGTTCCAGTGCTCACATTTTATTTCTAAAATTCCATGGATCCACTCGAGTATTTAATTCAACTACGATAGAATACTGCACAGTATTAAACAATCTCAAATCAATACCAACCGTGGAAGGAACATAAATCATAGGCTTCTGACTGTAAAAAGTTTAGGCAACTACCACCAGAGAGTTATTGGGTACTTTAAATGGCCAGACAGTACTACATTGGATCCCTCTCTGGTTAAGGCTATTTTTTCTTTTGCCTACACATACACCAAATAGTCTGGCCTATTCTTTCCACATTCTCCTCTGTCCTCATACACCTGACAATACTGAAGATTACCAAACAGTTCTTCCTTGCTCAAGGGGTTAACTACTGCCCTTTAAATGTTAAATGGCTATTTTGAACTCTGGTAAGGGTAGAAGACTCTTTAGCTATGGTAAGCAGATCTTCTAAGAGGACTCTTCAAAATCAAACCATTGTTCTCTAGTCTTGGGTAGTACTTAGCCTCTGTACCATTGGCTTCCCCTGTCTTGGATTAGAGTTCTCTTGCTTGAGGGTGCAGTCAGGCACACTATTCTTTCTTCATGACAGATCTCTTTTAACGTTATTACTAATCTTACGATATTTTATCTTGTCATTCATTACTTCTTATAACGTATATAGTTTATCAATTTCCTTATTCCTTTCCTCACTGGGCTATTTTTCCTGTTGGAGCCCTCGGGCTTATAGCATCCTGCTTTTCCAAATAGGGTTGTAGCTGAGCAAGTAATAATAATAATATAGGCCAGGCACTAGGACCAGTAAAGTCATCCAGCACCATCACTACCTTAGTAAAAGAAAGGTTCTTCTGGGAATATCTTTTACACAATATCAGGAGATAAATAAAAGTTTCTAAGGCCAAATGCAAACAGTGAGCCAGAGTTAATAAGAGGTACAATTTTCACAGCAGTGAAAACTGCTTTTTATTTTGTCCATTATCTCTCGCCAAAATTGTTCAAAACATGGAAAAGTAAATTGAAGGAACTTTTACAATGGACCAAGTTTACCTCACAACTTGAGCCACATAAAAAATAAATTTATGTATGTTTATATAACATTTCCATTCGTAGTTTATTCCTAACCTTGAGTCTTTATTTGTCTTAAGACATATGGGGTGGAAGGATGAAGGATTAGCTTCTTTGTGAGTACTATTATCAATTATCTCCTAAAAATCTGGTAACAAAGCACCAAACATTCTTCAAATGCAACAAACAAGAATGAGTAAAACATCCAGAACTTTAAATGTTCCTGGAATAAAAACAGGAACAGAAGGACAAAAGCCTTTTTTGGGATACACAGAACAAAACCAGCGATCCCTATGACTCCTCCCAAGGTCCATATTCATCCAACAATGCTTCCAAGATTTCCAGACATCTGGAAACCCACCTTTTCAGTGACATAGCAAAGACAAGAACAAGACGACAACATGACACCCCTATCCAGAATTTCCTACAGGGTCGCCAAAGGTCTAAACGGCACTACTCTGACTGTGGCCCTCTCTGTACGATCCCCTTTGGACCAAGAGATCTAAACGCACCCGCAATATCAATGCGTCTGTCTGCACAAATGGTGAATACAGTTGACGTGTAATCCTAATGACAATTTAACAGAACTTCAATTCAATTACTGCAGCATAAGAATGCTATACACAGTCTTTTAAGACCATTATATAAAAGTGACTTTTACATTTCATGTGACTCTTACTTGAATGATACTTTACATTTCATTCTGCATCTCAATTCAACTGAAAATAAGTGACATTTATAACAGCTAAAGAAATTAAGAATTTTACGATACCATTTAATTTTTTTAATTTAATAATTTTCCAAAAATTGTAAATATTGTCAACCAGATATCTTATGTCAGAATGTAAGTAGTAATTACAATCTTGCTACCCAGTTATATGAGACAGTAATTGGTTTCCATATTCCTAAATGAAAACAAGAAGTATTTGAAACATAACCTTGAGTTAAGCACTACATGTTAAGTCATATTTTCTCATACAATACACATCAAATAATGTACATAATCATTTCTACATTTGCTTAAATAAACAGAAATATCACACAGGGAAAAAAAATTATGTATTCATTAGAAAAGTTAGGCACTAAAATAATTGGATCAAAATAGCACCAAACACAATGAGTAACAGACAAATGATTTTGATAAATGCAATACTAACTTCAGTGAACCACTTATTTTTCATAAAGAACATTAAAAGTCCCTTTACAAATGAACAAAATTACTGGCGAGAACTATTTAAGGGTCACTCATAAATGAAATATTCCTTCAGGTCAATTTAACTGATGAGGCAAATACTAAGAAGTCATCATATTTCAGACCAAAGTTACAGAACTGAACATCTGGAGGAAAATGGTTGAAACAGAGACTTGGGTGAGAGAGAGAGAGAGAGAGACTGAGGAAAAGAATCAGATAAACTCACAAAGTCAACAAGGAAAGGGGGAGGGAGAATGAGAGAGAGAGAGAGGGGGAATGAAAAAGAAGTGTCTGGGATCCCATACCTCCTCCCCACCAACTCTTCTTCATCTTCTTTCCTTTTTTCCTCCTCTTCAGGTGGGTGGCCACACTGCACTCCCTGCCCCATGCAACCCAAGAGGTGCCAGAGGGCAAAGTAATAAGTTAATCTTTCCAAATTCTGTTGGGAAAAAAATGGTTACAGTTAAGATTCCAAAATCTATCACAATAGATGACATATTCCGGACACAACAAAATAGCTAAAACATTCCTAATGGGTGGCCATGATCCAAGATTAAAACATGCAGGCTCTCAAAGATGTTTATAAAGGAGCTTAGCAATAGCAAAAGAATTTGATGGACTTTGACTCCTTCAAACTTGATAACAATATCAAAATAACATTGTAACTTCAATAAATGTTCAACTAATTTTTTCATTAATAATTATATTACAATATTTCATGGTCAAAGCTTTGCAAATGGATTCTATACTACCTATAAATAGTAAAATTCATTCTTGAAAAATCTATAAAATTCAGCATAAAGTAAAAAAAGAAATGTACAGTATTCCCAAATTCTTCTATATCAAAAAAATTCCGTCATTAAGTTTTATGGCATTTGTTCGAAGGATGCTGAATTTTCTATTGGATAAAATGCAAAATACTTTTCCTTAATAAAAACAAATCTATTCAGGAGTGATACTGAAAATGTGCAAGAACAGTAAATACTACAAATTCTATATAATTTGTACAGTATTTTTCCTAGCTGTACAAACTCAAGTCCTTTATATGGGGCTAATTCTGGTTTCGTTTTCTACGGCCAGACAATCAAAAAGAAATTGGTAGATTATGTCATGTTGCGTTGTTCGGCAACTGCTGTGCATGACGTGCTCTGCTTGTATCAAGATCTTACTCACACCACTCTTCTGGTCAAAGACTTGACGGGTGGCAGAGGCGGGACCTTTGGTAAATGACTCGGGTTTTTATGGCTAGGAAAAATACAAATTATATAAGATTTGTAGTTTATTCCTATGCGGATAAAAACTTCCGAGTCTTCCTTAGGTGGGAGGAAGTCTCCGTGAAGTAGGGAGGTCTGCCCTTCTCTCTCAAGATACAATGACTATAGTAATAGCAAGAGATCGAAGTGAATTATTTTTGAACAGTGCAGCGAGCTCGTTCGAGGCAAGGCTTTCTGTTCCATTCTAGAGAACTCTGCCAGGGTGAAGTGATAAGAACATCAAGTGGCTTGTAATATATTCAATATATCACCAAACAAACAAAAACGAAAACTTGCATTAGGGAGATTTTTAAGTCAGGGCTACAAGTCCGACCATAAACACCCTTGTAATGCAGAGAATAACTGATGCTAAGGATAGGTGCGGTTACTTGTCCCCTGAGAGCTTAGGTTAGGCTATTTGTTGTGCAGCAACAATAGGTCCTATGGAAAAGGTGTCTCAGGACCTGTGAGTAACGTGGTTCATCTCTTTTAGACTCCTGCTTTTAGAACTTGAGCTACTAAGTCGTTTTTGCAGAACAATAAGGCTACGGCAAGCCCACATATATCATGTGCTCATGGAGAACCCCTGAGGATTTATAGGCTCTCATGATAGTTTCTCTCAGCCTTAAAGAATTGGTGTTTCTGAAAACATTTTTTTTGGAGCAGCCAGAACTCACAAACAGATTGGAGATTTTAGGACTAAGATACTGCGTCCTCTTTAGATATTTACGTTCAGCTCTTATAGAACATGGTAACATGTCATCCGGGTCATCAGTTGTCCTCTTTGAAAGACAAGATCACTATCAAGATCATTATCAACCAGATTTTGGGTTTTAGCCACAAATTCAGGAACAAAAGACAAAGATAGTCCTATCCAGCCTCTGGAATGAGACATAAGATGAGATATACCCTGCAGTTCACTCACTCTCATGGCTGAAGCTAAGGCAAGGAGGAAGACTGTGTTTTCTTTAATGTAAGGTCTCTGTCTAAGGCTTTATGCATAGATTCACACAGGGCTATTTTCAAGGCCCGTAGGACCTCAGTCACATAAGTCCTTGAGGAGGGAAAGACTGCTCAAAACTTCTAATCAAGGCTGAGAGTCCCCAAGAGTTTGAGAGATCCAGTCCTCTCAGTTTGAATACTTGGCTCAATGCCGTCGAGCGGTAGTCTTTTCCCCAGTGACTGAAAGGGCCTTCTTGTTTCTTAGGCACACTAAAAAGTCTACAATCAGGGCTCTGAGTGGGGCAATATTCCCCTAACGACACCAATCACAGAAGATTTTCCACTTTTCCTGGTAAACTGCTCCATAAGACTTTCGAAAGTACTGTATCCGGAGAGTTGCTTCGCAGTTGGTTTTGAAAAACTTTTTTTTTCGGAGAAACGCTGGATAGTCCGCAGTCATGAAGGGATTGGCAATGTATTGTATTGAGGAATTTTCTTATGTGAAGTTGGTGTAACAGGTTTGGCCATTCTAGAAGTTCTCTTGGTATTTCCATGAGAAGTTCCAGTAGGTCTGAATACCATTCCACTGCTGGCCACCTTGGGGCCACTAGTGTTACTCTGACTCCCTTGGTTATTCTGATTAAGTTCAGTGTCTGACGAATCAGACAGAACAGTGGGAAGGCGTAGAAGTCTAGTCCATCCCAAAGGTGTTGAAATGCGCCTTCCATCGGCCTGGTCTGGGACTGGAGAGCAATACACCTGGAGTCTGTGATTCAGGTGGGTGGTGAACATGTCCAGAGACAGGGAACCCCACAAATTCACAAGTCTCTTCGCCACTAGAGGAAGCAAAGACCATTCTGAACCAATTGTCTGACATCCCCTGATAGCTCAGATGGTCTGTAACGACGTTTCTCTTTCCAGGGATAAACCTGGCCAAGAGAGAGATCGCCTGGGCTGTGTCCACTTGAGAATCTCATAATGCATTTTATTAACACTTGGTGATGAAGGTTATGAAATTACAACCATCGTCTTCCATGACAGAAACCTCAGAGGTCTCCTGACACAAAGAACTAAGTGGGGAGATAACGTCCGTTGCCTAACCTACCTTATGCTTCTTCTCACTGCTCACAGAAGGCGAAAGAGGAGAACGCTCTCTCTTGGCTCGCTTCTTACATCGAGAATGATATTTATCCCACTGGGAGGATGACTACTCCCTACAATACTCATAAGGGAATTCCACCAAACATCTTTTCCCTCGGCACGACGGACATACCGGGTGAGGATCCACTTCTACCTGGCTCACGAAGGTACCACAGAGGCGGCCATTACGGCCCGGGCAGGAGCACATCGAATTCGACATGGTCAAAAGGCACATACTCTCAACTCATAAATAATGACTAAAGCAAGTGACAAGGAATGTCAAAGACACAAGCACTATAAGGGCGAGAGTAGGCGATTTGGTTGTCTGATCGTAGGGAGTGAAGGCAGGCACGTCCGACTACCTTCAAAGTCAGTAGTGTTATGAGTAAGCCCTTGAGACAAGCAGGACACGTCGTGTGCAGCAGTTGCCTAGTAATGCAACATGACGTAATCTACTGATTTCTTTTTATTGTCTGGCCGTAAATAAGGAAATCAGAAGTAACCCCATATAAATGACTCAGAAGTTTGTATCTGTGTAGGAATAAAATGATGGCAACATCAAAAAGTACCTAACCTTCTAGCAGAATGCAGAAGCCCAGAAAACAATGAGTCAATAAAATTAGAAATGAAATCAAAGAAATATTTGATGAGTTGGAATTACGAGAGAAATGCAATTGCAGATGAAATAAAGACGGTAAGCGTTATAAACCTTTGACAGTTAATTACACTCAAGTCTATCACTCGCTCAGTTACAACTCACCAACCCAGAGGTTCCGATACTTAAGAAGTTAGAATCTCAACAAGAACTATCAAACAACACTAAATATTAACTGGCTTCAAGTAATTGTAAATATATAATATTATCATTAAGATTATGTACAATAATCTATTTTGGTATTCAAAACTATTTGTGATCGACACTGGTCTTTAAGCATTCTATCTCCCTGACTGTCGCAGTAATAAAAGGAATTATAATTAATGTAATTTCTTTGACCATAAAAATCTTTTTGGAAATCGTAAACTGTAACTGAGAACACCTGCATGTTTTAATTCTTTCATGGGTAACCACAACAGCAGCATTTCTTTATGTATAGGGTCTGGGCAACACCTTTACCTACACGGAAACTAATACAGTTTAAAGTTATGATAAAGTCTTAAACAATTTCCTTTGCCATGAAAATGATAAGGGACAGTACTGTCTTCTACCTGTTCTCTACTTAAACCAAACAAGAAAACACAGCCTGACATAACCTAACAAATGCTTTGACCCAACTTAATATAGAATATTCAATGGCAAAAGCCACAAGCCCACTGAATAACCTACTTCAATCTAGTTTGAAATAAAAATGAAGGACTTGGCACATCACTATTTCCTTAAAACATTTAAGAGAAATAACCTGCCAAATAATATATTGAAAACAGACAGCAATGCTAACATTATAATAATCAAATGCTGTTCAGGAAAAAGATTGACTTTTTCTTAATAACAAACTCTTCATAAAGTGACGATACAATCTTTCTCTCATGCTTACAAGACTACCTGGAGTATGAAGTCAAGTTATCATTAAACAAACTGAATCAGTATTTAAGAACACAGAAACAGATGGTTGAAACCAACTTCTTATCCTGAAGACTGAAGAAGAAGAGTGAGAACCTAGACACTCATTCACATATGACTCTCCTGCTTTTCTTTACTTGTAGTTTTGGTTTGTCAAATCTGGATCTAAAACATGAAACCTATTCTACTTCTTGTTTTACATTAAGGAACATTCTATAATGTATATCATTATCCTTTTACCAATGTTTAAAAATTTGAATTCTCTATAAAAAAGAGTTTTTCAATCACACTCTTTGGATCTCACACAGCTTACGGAAAGGTGAATCTTAAATATTCACTAATAAATATAGAAAAAGGACTACGTTACCTAACACATAATACCAAAAGTCCTTCAGTTTGTTACATTCTACTATTCCTAAATCAGTTCAAATGAAGTGAAGATAATATGAAGTTTCTCTCAAAAGCTATAAAAGTTTCTTATCTCAGAATTTAACAGAAAACAAACCACAGTTTTAAACAAGACCTTTTTGACAGAATTGGTTAAAGATTAAATCAATCCAAGCAGGTAGTCATTAACTAATAATTACAAAATAAAACTAATTGATTAATTATGAAAGGAGGCTAATTGCTAAGTTCAAGTAGAGGACTTAAATGCATTCAGAGCATGACACAACTTGGTCGCAAGAGATTCCTGTCACTGTATTTTTACGGGAGTTTTTAAAATCATTAAGGGAGACCGATTGGGCAAGTTGGACCCCCAATGGTCTCCAACAGATGGAAGACTAAAAAGCCAGACAACCAAAGGAGGAGGCACACTTTCGGCAGATCTTGGCAGTCTTTCAGAATAGCAATGCGACAGAACGAGAGTCTATAAAACAACAGAGTGAAAGATTTAGAACAATTCTCAATGGTTTCGGTTTGCGCAGTTTTTAACTACGGGAGGCAAACGAGAGCCTCTCTCATTCATCTTCGACGTTATGCTATTTATCGCCCAAAGCGGATTTTCTCTTCAATGAGAGATGAAAAGTGGACTAAAGTCAGACACGGCAGCGAGAGATCAAAGGGAAAGCAGGAAGAGTCAAAAGCAGAAAATAAGGCAAACAGAAGAAAACTCTCAGTATTACCTATGAAGCAATGCTAGAGGCACACTGTGAGCATCCCTTATTTGAAGGAGGGAGAGACAGACAGACAGACACACACACACTCTCTCTCTCTCTCTCACACACTACATTTAAAACTGTGGTTTGCTTTCACTGTACATTTAAATATAAAACAAATCCGTTTTATGAGATCAAATGCTACATCACTAAACTAGACTAACTCTAATATACCACTGATAAAATTTTATATATTTACTCTTGAGGCAATACACAGCAATATTCCTCTAGGCTCAACAACAACAAATGCAGCCGTTTCTAGTCCAATGCATGACAAAGGCCTCAGATACGTCCTTATTCATATCTGGGGTTTGGCCTGTTTTCATCACCATGCAGGCCAACTGCAGATTGGTGATGCAAGGAGACTTTTGTCTGATTGTTCAAAGCAAACCAACCTAGTATGGGTGGCCCTGAGTAGTACAGCTTTGGTGATCATGGAGATACACAAACCCTTTCACCATGTTAAGGTGTCTACTCTCAAAAAGGCTCAGCATTGACTAAATATCCTTCTATTTTATAGACTGAATGACATGATCAATTAAGGGAAGACAAACTAAGAGATTTGCGAGAGAAGGAGGTCCCTAACTTAAAGATATTGTTTCAAGAGTAAATGTACAATGATAAAAAACCTCAAAACTTTTACAATTTTGAAATTTCATGACAGACCAGTGTTTTACAAAAGGTCTTAACAGCTGACTTCCAACAGTGACAGACCAGTCAAGAAATAGGGGAGCCAGTCCGGAGAGAACTTAGTAATAATAAAAATAATAATAATAATAATAAAATCGGAGCCCAAATAGGGTAAATTGTTTGACGTTTAAATCACAGCAGATCGTAAGTTTCATAAGGTTTCGCCAGGGGATTCTATACCTAAAGAAAATTATAAAATAATTTTAACAATCAAAATTTAAATGCATAAGAATTGTAAAAATGATGAATATTCTGGCAAAATTCCTTAAACCGAACCATTACTAAACACTGATATCAACAGCTGATTGGAATTGGGACATTCACAAGAGTTTAATCTATGCGCTGAGCAGAAGTCTCTGTCTTTACAGAATTGGATCATTTAGGCTATTTAAAAAAAGTTAATTGTTTTAAGAAACATTACAAATTCAAAGATGAAGTCAAAATGAAACTTTATGAACTCGATCCCACGCAGGGTTTGTGCTGCTATAACTTCTGATTCACTATTCCTTCAGGTTAGCCATTTATATAAGACAATGGGTCTTAGTGAAGTCAACCAAATAATTACTGAAACATTTGCTAGATTATATGCTCTAACGATTTCTCAATTTCAATTCCCTCAATGTTTACAAAAGCTGAGACTCTCTAATTAAACATTAATACTGTTTACATTTAAGTGATTGAACTGATTTAATTGTGCAAGGGAGTTTTTAAGACAGAACTTATTAAAGAGACTCCTATGTCACTCTCAGAATTACTTAAAACGTGAAAAGGGAAATCATCTTAACAGATTTAACCTATCAAAGTTCTACTTTGGAAACTAGAGAATTGTTTGCAAAAAGAATAAACTTTTTCATTCAATAGATTCCATTTTGTGCTGCTTAGAGGTATATTCAATCGGGAGAAATTGACTCGATACATCAACGCCTCAAGTTGTAAGGGTCTTAGCATTTACCAATAGATCTTTTATAAATTCTATAAGAGCTCTCCAAACTTAATCTAGTAACTTCATTATATGGTTAATGAATATCACATCTTTCATATCATTAATGCAAAACTATAGTTTTTTCTTCATCAGACTTCTCTTCAGAAAATTAAGACTTGCTTCACCAGCAGAGAACTGAAGCCTTCCTGGGAGAAGCCAATATGACACCTTTGGGTAAAGACCCACTGGAATTCAGAAGCTGTGTAACCTATGGAAAAAATATCTACACAGACATTATTATTTCCAAAGTCAGTAGTTAAGTAAATGTATTAAAATTTCATTATCTATATAAATAAGATTTTCCTATATGAAATAACCCTTAAAGAAAATCTAAATTTGGAGAATATCAATAATCTTGACTGGTCTGACACTGTTGATGGACAAAAGTTAAGACTTTAGTCAAATAAGTTTTCAAATATCCAGATGTACAATGACTTAAAGAAAACTAAGAACTGATTGGATAAGGTGGAGATGGACCGACTAGAATGTCCTGCAATGCAGGTCTGAGAGCCACAGGATGTCACAGCCTTCCCATGCAGCATCAAGGAAGAACCCGATGTAATGCTCACGTGACAACAATTAATTCCCTGTAAGGAAAAAAATCATACATAAATACAACTCTCTTTTTATGTTCATTATAATAATTAAAGACAAAAGGTAAGTAAAAGTGGCTTAAGAATATAAGTAATAACAAAAAGTCCACATCAAAAATTGTAAAGTGCTCGGGACGTATCTCTCTCTCCCTCAAGGTAAGGAGTTGAGATGTTATTAAATGGAGAACTATTGCTTCAATTCTTCAAATTAATGTTCAGTAGCTTCAATATTTACTATCATTACAGCACTCATATTATTATTATTATCATTACTAGTCAAGCTACAACCCTATTATAAAAAGCAGATTACTACAAGCCCAAGGGCTCTAAAAGGGAAAGCAGCCCTGTGAGAAAAGGAACCAGAGAAGTATTGAATAAGATATAAGTAAAATGACAAATTCGTAGATAATTTGTATTTTTCCTAACTATACAAACCTTAGCTATTTAATAGGGGTATTACTTTCGGCTTAGTTGAAATGATGAGCCATTAAAATTTAACAAGGGTTTACTACCCGCACCGCTAATTAGCGGGGGTAGGGGAGGGTAGCTTGCTACCGCAACCTCCCCTCCCCTCACACACCTGTGCTTGAGCTCACTTTGCTGGCGGCCAAGTTTGGTTAAATAGCTAAGGTTTGTATAGTTGGGAAAAATACAAATTATCTACGAATTTGTCATTTGTTCCATAACTCAAATACAAACCACGCTATTTAATAGGGGTGACTCACCCATTAGGAAGGGTGGACGTCCCAGCCAATCTGGCTTTTTGACTTTGCCCGGGGGCTTCTTATCTGAGTGTGTTAGCACTCAAGAAATAAGGAGCCCCTGCACCTTGCTAAAACCTTGCTACGCAAGGTCTGTGACCTACGCAAGCTGTGTGTGAAGGTATGAAGAAGTGTGACTCGTCCTAGAAAGTTGTTCTGAAGTTTTTAAGATGGAAACTTGTAGACTAGGAATTTCCCAATACCACCTCGCCATGGTATGGAGACGTAACAGTATTAATATTAATACTAGGAACACAAGGGAGCATGGTTTACCTGCAGTGGTTTGAGGTCAGCTATGCAGAGAACCCAGGATGCTGCTTTCCCCAAGAGAGGGGATGATGAAGAAAAGAATAAGCTCCAGTCAAACCTTTTCATTCATGCAGACTAAAACCGGGAAACAATGCCCTCAACCTTCTGCTACTTGTCAAATAAGGAGTTTGAGGTTTTAAACCAGCTGTTGTGCAGCCACTACAAGACCGATAGAGAAAGTATTGAGTCTCATGTGGGTCTCGTCTTGCAGGTAGTGGGATGTGAACGTGGTCTGCCGTTTCCACACCCCAGCTTGAAGAACCTGCGTCACTGAAAAATTTCTTTTAAAGGCCAGGGACGTAGCTATGCCCCTGACATCATGTGCTTTGGGGGGACGTGACAGAGGAGGGTCTGGATTCAGTGCCAGGTCAATGACCCTGCGAATCCATGCAGAGATGGTGTTCTTGGTGACCCTCCTCTTACTCCTTCATGTGCTGATGAATAGTGCGGGCACACGAGGACGGGCTGCGGCTGTTCTTTTGAGGTACAGCCTCAAGCTCCTTACTGGGCATAGTAAGAGATGGCCTGGGTCATCTGTTACAGTACAAAGACTAGAAATCCAGAAGGAGTCGAATCGAGGATCCTCTACTCCCGGGTTCTGGGTCTTAGCAATAAACTCAGGGACGAAGCTGAACATTACTTCCCCCCATCTCCTTGAATGAGCGATGTCATACGAGAGACCATGAAGTTTGCTGACTCGCTTGGCCGAGGCCAAAGCTAGCAGGAACACCGTCTTCCAAATTAGGTGGCGATCTGATGCCTGGCGTAATGGTTCATAGGGAGGTCTCTTAAAGAGACCTGAGAACTCGAACCACGTTCCATGGGGGAGGACTCACTTCCGACTGAGGGCAGTAAGTTCATAACTCCGTATGAGTAGAGAAAGTTCTAGCGATGAAGAAATGTCCATTCCTTTCAGTCTGAAGGCGAGGCTTAAGGCTGAGCGATAGCCTTTTACTGCCAACACTAAGAGGTGCATTTCTTCACGCAAATACACGAGGAACTCCGCTATTGCTGGAATAGTGGCATCGAGTGGAGAGATATCCCTTCCACGACACCAACCACAGAAGACTTACCACTTTGCCTGGCAGACTGCTGCTGATGACTTCCACAGGTGTCCAGACATCAGGATCACAACTTGTTGCGAAAATCCTCTCTCAGAGAGGGGATGCTGGATAGTTTCCAGGCGTAAAGTCGTAGTGAAGCTATGGCTTTGTGGAAGATGTTGGCGTGTGGTTGTTTGAGTAGATTATGTCATGGAGAGAGTTGCCTTGGCGGCTCCGTTAGGAGTTGCAGAAGGTCCGGGAACCATTCTGCGTGATGCCATGGCGGAGCTATGAGGGCCATTGAAAGATTGACCGATGTGCTGGTCTTGTTGAGTACCCTCCTCATCAGACAGAACAGGGGAAAGGCATAAACGTCAATGTTGTCCCATCGGTGTTGGAAAGCATCTTGCCAGAGAGCCTTGGGGTCTGGGACTGGGGAACAGTACAACGGGAGCCTAAAGTTCAGGGCCGTTGTGAAAACATCCACAGTCAGGACTTTGTTGGCTACTAGATGATCCAAAGACCACTCAGTACTCACTCTCTGAGATGCTCTGCTCAGGTTGTCGGCGAGCACATTCCTTTTGCCCGGAATGAAGCGTGCCAATAGTGGTATCGAGTGGATTTCAGTCCATCTCAGTATCTCTACTGCTAGATGGGATAGTTGCTGAGAAAAAGTACCTCCTTGTTTGTTGATGTAGGCCACTACTGTGGTGTTGTCGCTCATCACCACCACAGAGTGACTTGCCAGGTACTGTTGGATCTGTTGAAGGGCTAGAAAGACGGCCTTCATCTCTAGATTTATGTTGAGGTACTTTTCTGACTCTGACCAGAGGCCTGAGGTCATGTGGTGCGGCACGTGGCCCCCCCCCCCCCCCTTTTTTTTCGAAGCGTCTGAATACAGCATCAAATCCGGGGGGAGGACGAGAAGATCCACTACTTTCGTAGGTTCTCGTCTGCCACTCACCACTGGAGGTCCATCAGTTCCGCAGGTCCCATGGGGATCTGGATGTCCAGGGAGTCGTAAGCTTGATTCCACCGGCACTTGAGTCGCCACTGAAGGGATCTCATCCTGAGGCGACCATTGGGAACTAGACGGGCCAGTGATGAAAGGTGACCAAGGTGATGTAACCACGATTGGGCTGGAAGTTCTTCTCGTCTGAGAAAAGGTCTTGCGACCTTCCTCAGCCTTGCTATCCTGTCGTCTGATGGGAAGGCTTTGTGGAGAGTGGTGTCTATAATCATTTCATAAGTATATCAGTCTTTGAGTGGGAAGCAGAGAAGACAGCTTGATTCCACCGCCACTTGAGTCGCCACTGAAGAGATCTCACCCTGAGGCGACCATTGGGAACTAGAAGGGCCAGCGATGAAAGGTGACCGAGGAGACGTAACTATGGTTGGGCTGGAAGTTCTTCTCGTCTGAGAAAAGGTCTTGCGACCTTTCTCAGCCTTGCCATCCTGTCGTCTGATGAGAAGGCTTTGTGGAGAAAGGTGTCTATAATCATACCTAAGTATACCAGTCTTTGAGTGGGAAGCAGAGAAGACTTCTCAAGATTTACCATAATCCCCAGATCTTGGCAAAGTCTCAGAAGTTTGTCTCAGTGTTGAAGAAGGGTTGACACCGAGTCTGCTAGGATTAACCAGTCGTCCAGATAATGGAGGAGACGGATGCCAATCCTGTGTGCCCAAAATGATGCTAGGGTGAACACTCTGGTGAAGACTTGTGGTGCTGTGGAAAGACTGAAGCACAGCACCTTGAACTGGTATTTTCTGTTGTCCAGGCTGAATCTTAAGTACTTCCTTGAAGACGGATGGACTGGGATCTGGAAGCACGCGTCCTTTAGGTCCAGTGTGCGCATGAAGTCTTGCGGTCTTACTGCTAGTCTGACCGTGTCTTCCGTCTCCATGCTGAACGGAGTTTGTTTGGCAAACTTCTTTAGAGGTGAGAGGTCGATGACTGGTCTCCAGCCTCAAGACGCCTTCTATACAAGAAAGAGTTGACTGAAGAAGCCTGGGGATCTGTCGAGGACCTCTTTGAGAGCGCCCTTCTTCGACAGGGCTTGCCCCCTTGCCGATCCCATGACAAGGGAGTTCAATGACACTGGATTCGTCGTCAAGGAAGGTAGAGATGTTATGAACGGGACGCGATATCCTAGACTGATCACGGAGACTGTCCAGGAATCGGCCCCGAGTTGTTTCCACCTGTTTGAGCAACTTTGTAGGCATCCCCCCACAGGTGGAAATGCAGGGGGACTGCCTATCCTAGGGTTTGCAGCCTCGGCTGCTCCCTCTAGGATTTTTGCCTCCCCTGGAGGACTTTTTGCCTTTTCTTTCTTTGACAGGAAAGGGCTTAGACACCATTGTCTTCGCTGCTGTTGTCGTCGTAGTGGTCTTGGCTGGACGGGACTGCTGTGGTACTGGAGGCTTATAGGGCTTGGATGTTAAAGCCCTATGAAGGAGGGAGTCTTGATGAGACTTCCTCCACCTCTCAGCGGCATGTTCCACATCCTTAGGCTTGAAAAGAACAGACCCCTCCATGGAGGAATGTCTGAACCTATTGATCTCGGCGCTAGGACCTTCTGATGGAGTCTCTCATCCTGACGTTTCAGGATGGTATTTGCCCACAAGTTTGAAACTAGGTGGGCCAGAAACTCGATCGTGTGAGTACCTGAGAGAAGGAAAGTTTCCATAGCTTTCCTGGTACGTTCCTTGGAGAAATCCTCAGAACGTATCAGGATACCTAAGGTCCTCAACCAGATATCGAGCCATGAAGTAGCTTGCATAACACACTTCGCCTCCTTCTCCTGATTGAGGATCTCGGCTGCCGAGAACGAGACCTGCCGGTTGTAGAGTCTCTCAAGAGGGACTCCCCTGGCTAGCTCTTCCAGCAAGTGGTGAAGTGGAAGAGCTAGACAAGGCTCCTCTAAGATCTCAAAGTACCTCCTCTCCTGTACGCGAGGAAGTAGGAGGAGCTTGTTGGTGGTACCGGAACGGTTGGAGGAGGACATCTCGGAAAGCTGCTGGGAGATCTTATCCCTGGTACTCTTTACCCCTTGAGACCAGGGCAGGGCTGTACTGGTCTTAGAGGGCTTTTGAGTACCAAAGACTCGGTCTAAGACCATGTCTTTGCCCTCTCGAGGAGGGATCTCTGGGTCGGAAAACCCGTTGAGAGCCCTCATTAGAGTCAGAACTTGCCAAAATGCATGTTCTGACTCTTGCTGGTCTCCTCCTGTTGTAGGACTTGCAGCGAAGTCTCCTTCTGTCCCCGAAGGCTCTTCTTGGGGAGAATCGCGGACATTCCCTGAGTGGCTAGCTGGCTCCATCCAACCCCTAGTGGAGGACTTAGGCAATGTTTTGGAGTTTTTGGATTCCTTCCTGGGAAGGATGTAAGACTCCAACATTGAAGAAGGTGGCATGTTCCTTCCAATCCCTGACTGTGTGGAACTCTCGACGCGATGAGAGGTTTCCTCCATTGGTGCGATGGGAGAAGTCTCTTTTTGCGTGATTCCCTTGGAGACGGGAAATCTTTGTCTGAAAGGGATGGAGAGGCAGTCCGAGGAATAGGAGGAATTTGCCTTGAAGGTCTGCGTGGAGTCAGCTTCGTCCTCGGGGAAGTGACCCCGTCTAGAACTCCTCATTTCCTCTTCAGTGGGGTAGAGGCAGCCATGGTTCCGTGTCCCAATTCAGAGAGGACAGGTTTGAAAGCCTGAGTTATGGCTCTGAACAGGGCACCGAACCAGGGCTGTTGGCTGACATATGCACTGTCAGACATACCCCTTGAAGGGAAAGGGACTGAAGGATCCCTGGGAGGAGTCACTGGAATAGGTGGGTTTGCCTGTGGTTGCTTTGGGATCCTGAACCCCTCTGGAAGTTTCCCTTCTCCCACAATGGACAGTGGTATGCGCTTGCGGGGAAGGGAATGAAGCGATGGCGACCTTTGCCGGACGTCGTTCCATGTGATGCGTAGGCTCGCGCGCTGGAGAATATTGACGCTCGCGCGAGGGAGAATAATGGCGCTCGCGCGAGGGAGAATAATGGCGCTCGCGCGAGGGAGAATAATGGCGCTCGCGCGAGGGAGAATAATGGCGCTCACGCGAGGGAGAATAATGGCGCTCGCGCGAGGGAGAATAATGGCGCTCGCGCGAGGGAGAATATTGAGGCTCTCGCGCGGGAGACTGATGGTGCGCGCCTGGCAAGCTACTGATGAGCGCTTGTCAGGTTTCGTGGGTGCGTAGCGCGTAGACTGTTGGCGCGTAATGGCACGCTCAGGTGGAGCCTTGTTAGGCCCATGCAGGAACGGCGACGGCAGGTCGGCAGGTCTGTCGGGTGGAAGGTCGACGTTTCCTCTAAAAGGACGACCTACACCGAAGGAGTTCGCGAACGATCTGCAGAAAGGTCCAGGACCAATGCAGGAGCAGTGATGGATGATCGGTCTAGAGGATCCTCAGCGGGGACTGCATAGAAGACGTTGAACCAAAGAGGCGCCTCCTCACCGCAGGTGAAGGAAGGCCTCTATGGCAAAGAGGAAGGCAAGCCTTCAGACGGATGCGCCCTCTGGGGGCCGTTGGATCAGCAAGCTGACCTTCAGCAGTCCTCCGAAGAGGAGTCTCTGTAAGTGAACTCCCCCGAGGGGAAGAAACACTAGCAGGAGAGACTGACGATGGACTTAGTTTCCCCCTCGTAGGTTCATCAGGAATGGGGGAAACTAAGTCATCAGCTACCGTAGAGTTTGCAGTGGAAGAGGAGATGGGTGAAACCCCATTGGATACCTCCAACACCACAACGTCAATAAGAGACAGAGGATCAACCTCTGACAGAGACAGAGGATCAACCTCTGACAGAGACAGAGGATCAACCTCTGACGGTGACGACGATTGCTTGACAGCAGCACCCAATCGGATGTAGTTAAGCAAAACCTCCTTGGAGGGCAAACCCGTAAGCCCCAAGGAGGACCACAGCTGAAAAAGGGAGGTTAGTGACATGTCCTCCCCCGGGTGGAGAGGTGGAGCTGCTTCGCTAGGGGATGCAACGTCATCTTTCAAGATCCGAGGTTGGTTAGCAATGAATCGGTCTACGCTACCACTCGATGGTCTCTTGAAAGAGACTGACCAAGTGGGAGCTTCGAAGGAGGTATGGCCAACGGAAGAAGAGGCCTTGGGTTTTTCTCCCTTCGAAGCAACCTTTGAAGGAGAAAAATCCCGTTTGGACTTCTTCTTCCATCGTCGTGAAAACCTATCCCATTGGGAGGTAGACTCACTACACTTGTTGACACTATTATACCGTTGGCCCCTACAAGAAGGACAAAGGGCGTGAGGATCAGTCTCGACCACCGACATGAACGTTCCACAGGGGCGGTCGGGAAAACCAGGGCAGGTGCGCATGATCGCAGAGGCCAACTTCACATACACAGAAACTAGAAAAAGAAAGAACAAAAAGCAATTAAATGGCTGCCAATATGATGGCGAGGATGAGAGCAGACAGATCCGACCACCATCCGAGCCGAGAGCAAAGCGAGCTCAAGCACAGGTGTGTGAGAGGGGGGGGGGGGGGGGTAGCAAGCTACCCTCCCCTACTCCCCCTAACTAGCGGTGTGGGTAGTAAACCCTCGTTAAAAATTAATGGCTCGTCATTTCAGCTACGCCGAAAGTAATACCCCTTTTAAATAGCTAAGGTTTGTATTCCAGTTACGGAACAAATATACTGAGAATATTAAAAGCATTAAAATACATCAGTCATTTATGAACTATGAAAAGACTTATGTCAATCTGTTCCACAGAAAACCAAAAACCATTGTAATAAGTTTGAACTTCATTATAGTTCTATTTCTTATACCATCAAATATCTTGATTTAAATATTTTTCTTATAGATTGTCAGCGTGGCTTAGAATGAATAAACTCACCAGACCCGAGGAGAGATTCTCTCGTCCTGAAAAATTCCTCCATCAAGTCTCCGACTTTGTTTCCGCTGGAGGAAGTAGAGACAGTGACGGAGAAGTGGAGGAAGGCGAGCCAAGACTCCCTTCTTCATCGGGCTATCACGGCTCGGGCAACCTCTTCGGAATCCTCTCCTGTGGGAAGACAGGCCCACTAAACATCTCCTCAACTTTACATCCGCTCCCTTTGTGACTTCTCCCTCCGAATGTCCAATTTATCAACTTTCTTCTGCATTAGTTTTCAATCTGGAATAAGTACATTGTATGAGGAATGAAAACCCAATGAAGTACTACATGCAAAGTACTGTAGAGTAGAGTACACTGATTATTTCCCTAAATATATCTCGCAATGTTGATAAGAGAGAGAGAGAGAGAGAGAGAGAGAGAGAGAGAGAGAGAGAGAGAGAGAGAGAGAGAGAGAGAGAGAGATACACAGCTGGATCTCACATTAGTCATGAATTGATTAAAAGACTTTCTACTTAACATGAATTAATCCTCCATACATTATTATTATTATTAATATTATTATTATCATTATAGCTACTTAAGTTAAAACCCTAAGTGGAAGAGCCGAATGACATAGGCCAAAGGGCTCCAACAGGGAAAATAGTCCAGTGAGGAAAGGAAGTATGGAAACATAATTGTATGCCAGAGTGCACCATTAAGTAAGAGAACTAACCCAAGACAGTGAAAGACCATGGTACAGAGGCTATGGCACTACCCATGTCGTAGTTGATGTCATAAATTGTTTGATAAATCTGACTTCTTTTACCATTTTCTAATCAATCTAAACATTTAGATAAATTTTTCCATTACTTTATTTCCTAACACGAAGTAAAGTTCAAAACTTGACCAAAGGTTTGATTGTTTGGGAGTTGGTATGACTGTCCAGATATCTGAACCACTTGTGCAAATCTAGACAATACTGTATACTAAAGAGAGAGTCTCTCTCTCTCTCTCTCTCTCTCTCTCTCTCTCTCTCTCTCTCTCTCTCTCTCTCTCTCTCAGAAGGTTACACACACAGAAAAATAAAAGCAAATCAAGGTAAGCAATAGTTATGAACAGTATAGAGAAAAACAAAATGAGTAAGGAAAACAATTTCTATCATTAGTTCTCCAGTCTCAATCAACAACTTACCAGCAATACTTCTCACTTCATCAGAAGTACATTTTCCGTACACCTTTATCCAACTCGACCAACTCCTGTGCTGTACAGATTTCTTATGTTGATGGTTGCTGTGGATGTTCCTTTTCTTGATGCTTGACCGAGTCCCACTCAATCTGCTTTTCATTAGGCCGGATAATCTTCCGTCGTATGCGGGAAACTAGGGAATGCTTCTACGGCCATTCCTGAGGATTACTCAAATGCTGACTGCAACTCTCATGGTCCGATCTTTCTCTCTCTGGGGTTTTTCAAATTGGCAGAAAACCTGATCCTTTGGCTTTTACACTTTAGCACCTTGAATCTATATAATAACTTTCTGATAGCCAATATCCTTAGAAGACACAACAAGGAGTTTCAAATGCCCATTTTAGATCTGATGAAATAAAAGGATAACTTTAGTAGGGAAGAGATCAATTTATGCATTGTCTTTGATTTTCTTAACAGCATGGCTTTCATATGATAAAAGTATATACTAAACTGTATAAACTTTGTAACAGGTATTCAGGAAAATGGCTTGCCCTCAATTCCCATTTACCCAATCATCTGTAAATCAGATCTGCTGCTAAATATTGTTTTTAGGTAATCTAAACGGTTGCGTTTTGGTAAAGTGTACGGTACAGTAAAGCAGATCCTTTAAATAAAGAAATTGAATCTCTGCGAGCCTAAACAGAGATCGTGATAATGGCAGCAAATATGACGTTGGACTCCAACAAAATCAGGAACATTCCTACAAAAAAAATTTCATTGCATGCATTCAATGCATATACTGTTTACAAAATTGAATTCAGTATCTATCTGATAATACTATTCTTTTTTCTTTTTCCATATCACTGGAAACCAAGTCCAAGAATTAGATTTTGTTCCTACTGCTTCCCGTATCGCAGGAGATGATGGTACACATGCCGAAGATCTTTTGTTACACCATTTTTGGATAACTGATCTTCTCTCTTGTAGGTCAAATGAGTTTCCAAAATCTTCCTCCATGAGATACGAGCCTTCTTCCAAGCAAGGTATCCCATTTGGGCATCTCTTGAGCACACTATTGCAACTTCCATTGATAAAATTCAATATGCTATTCCCTCTTTGCATCATATCACCTTCTGCAGTCTGCAACACACGATCAGGTTACTCGCCGCCTGAAGGCTTTCATCATCCCATCACTGCCGAACTGCGATGCTAATACTGAAGCTGCTTTGGGTGTAAAGGGCCATCCAAAAACACCTTCGCTTTTCCGATGCCCATTGCTGATTAAGACTAAATAATTATGTCTGCGATTTATTCCCATTTTCTCCATTTCTTTTCAAGGAATACTATTCTGAACAAGCTTTGAAAGCAGCTGGGCTTTCAGGGTCATTCCAGGGAAGTTTGTTGATTTTGAACAACGCGTTGATAACATATCATGCTGATGCTTATAAAGGATGTAAACAAGAGAGATGATGCTGGAATCAGAGATAAAAGGTGCAACTCCTGTGAGAAGTACGGCTCGGTCAACTTTAGGTCCAACTCAGAAGATGAAGAAGAAGACTGGAATGGTTGACAAGAGTCTTGAATCCAATGTCGCGGCATTCGTGAAGAAGTAGCACAGTGTACGCTCTCAATATGATTGTCAAGTCTCCTTGCATCACCTTGGATGGGATGGACGGCTAATGTGACGAAGAATGTAGGGCCTTCCTGGAAAAAAAAGTTGACTTAATAAATACAGTAACAAATAAACAAAATGTTAATAATCGTGAAATACAATATATTGTGGTATACATTACTGTACATGAGATTTATAATCAAAAGTATAAAAATGCTCACATTAAGGAATGAATAGGATAAAATTAGGTGGAAATGAAACACTTTTCTGACTAAAGATGATGCAGTGCAGTATACTCTAAGTCTATAAGTAACCCAAGGCTTCTAAAGAGTAAATTGCACAGCAAGGAAAATGTCATAAACATAATCTGGTGATCAGCACATCATGCATAAATATTCAATTAGCTGTAGATACTGAAGTAAAAAGGCAATTTAATACTGTATTATAAAAGAGTGTAGTTTTATTTCATGTCACAAGAGAGGACCCCATCCTTATAACCTCAGCAAGAAGCTGATAATGATCATAGAAACAGTATTATACCATAATGCATTATTTTTTAAAGGAACTGCTAAGAATAATTTGTTTTTAACCCTTTTACCCCCAAAGTACATACTGGTACGTTTCACAAAACACATCCCTTTACCCCCATGCATGTACCGGTACGTCCTTGCAAAAAACTGCTATTTACAATTTTATTTTTATTATTTGATAATTTTTTGAGAAATTTCAGGCATTTTCCAAGAGAATGAGACCAACCTGACCTCTCTATGACGAAAATTAAGGCTGTTAGAGCAATTTGAAAAATATATACTGCAAAATGTGCTCGAATAAAAAATAACCAGTGGGGGTTAAGGGATGGAAAGTTCCAAATAGCCTGGGGGTAAAAGGGTTAATTTAAAGGAAAGAGAATTGAGAATAAGAAAACTAAACACTAAGTGGGAAGATAGGAAACAGAACGGATGCGATATATGCAAGAGGAAGTAACATGTCTGAGCCCAAAAAGACCCACAGTACATGTTTAATCATTAGCAGTTCACTTCTTGAAACTCTTTCTATATATGTTTCTAATTTCCCTCTGAATTCCTCCTCCTCCTCTTCTTCACCACACCCTTGTTGAGGGGTGTATGCAGAGACGATATGCCCTAGAGAAGATTGTTCTTGCAATCTGCCATACATAAATCGGCCTGTATCAAGATTCAGTCGTCAGATTTCTGTGTGCCAAGAAAGGCCTTGATGGAGAGTTTCATTGGCCGGGTTTTACAATTCTGGGAAGAAACTATAGTGAAAACTGGTCTGAAATAGGTGCAAGGGAATCGGTCTGTTAACAGCAATGTGTTCACGCTGGTCGTTGATCGTACGCTCGAACAACTGCTACAGCCTACCAAAACGTTTTATCTGGGAAAGAGATGTTTATCACACGAAACTTCTTTGTACTAAATTGGTCTTCCCAAGTGGATTGATTCCTGGCACATGCTGGCGACTTCCTAAGTATTTTTCCACGTTGGCCTCAGTGCAGGAGAGTGACAGGAGAGGGGCAGAAGAGGGGCAGGAGAGTGACGTAGTGACTGGAAAAGTCCTGGTTAGCAACACGTGCCGAAACGTGATCTCGGGGAAAGAAACGGAGCCTCCTGAGAAGGTACAGTACAAGGATTGTATTCCAGAGAGGATAAGTTCTTCCTCATGACTGGACGGTGCAGAGAGTGTTGACACTTCTTCCCGAAGTGAATGACAATGTGGAATCTCGACGATTCAGAGAGATTGTGTGAAGTTACCTGCCTTGACTCAAACTAAAGAAAGCAAGTGCCCTGTGACTAGAACGTTACAGTCCCTGAAGCGCTGAGCAGGGTATGCTGAAACTGATGGCTCCCAAAGAAAACTATTCTTGATATTTGCCAAACCCTAACTAATTCAGAGATTCTGTCATTATTATTATTATTATTATTATTATTATTATTAAATGCTAAGCAACAACCCTAAATGGAAAAGCAGGATGCTATAAGCCCAGGGGCCCCAACAAGGTAATTAGCTCAGTGAGGAAGGGAAACAAGGAAAAATAAAATATTTCAAGAACAGACATTAAAATGACAAATTCGAAGATAATTTGTATTTTTCCTAACCATACAAACCTTAGCTATTTACATTGGGTTTACCTTTTAGCGCAGCTGAAATGACAAGCCAATAGTTTTAACAAGGGTTAATTACCCCCGCGCTAGTTAGCGGGGGGTGGGGAAGGGTAGCTTGCTACCCCTCCCCCCTCCACACACCGGTGACTTGCTTCACTTCACTTAGAGGTAGGACTTGACTTGGGGGTCAGGGATGGCGGGCACATATGTGTAAATAGCTAAGGTTTGTATGGTTAGGAAAAATACAAATTATCTTTGAATTTGTCATTTGTTCCGTAACCGAAATACAAACCACGCTATTTACATTGGGTGACTTACCCCTTAGGAAGGGTGGAAAGTCCCCAGCCTTACTGACTTCGGCTTGCCCGGGGGCTCGATCCCTCAGTGAGCAGCACTAGAGAGAGGGAGCCCCTGTACCTCACAAGTTCCTATCATCGCTAGGAACGAGTGGCCTACATAAGCAGTGTGAGGAGGAGAGTGTGACTCGTCCTATGAAGTTGACCTTGAGACCTTCAGATAGGAATTCTAGGATAGGACGTTCCCAATACCACCTCGTCAGGGTATGGGAGACGCAACAGTATTAAGCTTAATACTAGGAGCACAAAAAAGCATGGGTTACCTGCAGAGGTCGAGGTCAGCTATGCGAGGACCAGGATGCTGCTTCCCCAAGAGAGGGGAGAATGAAGAAAGAAGTAAGGGTCAGACATACTCTTTCATTCACGCAGACTAAGACCGGGTAACAACGCCCTCAACCTACTGCTACTTGTCCAAAAAGGAGCCTGAGGTTAGACCAGCTGTTGTGCAGCCACCACAGGGCCGATAGAAAACGTATCGAGGCTCCTGTGGGTCACGTCTTGCAGGTAGTGGGCTGTGAAGGTCGTTTGACGCTTCCAGACCCCAGCTTGAAGTACCTGCGTCACAGAGAAGTTTCTCTTGAAGGCCAGGGATGTAGCAATACCCCTGACATCGTGGGCCCGAGGGCGACGTGACGGAGGAGGGTCAGGATTCAGGGCATGGTGGATAACCCTTCGAATCCAAGCTGAGATGGTGTTCCTGGTGACCCTCCTCTTAGTCCTGCCTGTGCTCACAAACAAAGCTCGCACTTGAGGACGGACTGCAGCCGTTCTCTTCAAGTAGTGCCTCAGACACCTCACTGGACATAGTAGCAGCTGGTCTGGGTCGCTTGTTACAGAATGGATACTCGCGATCCTGAAAGAGTCGAACCGAGGATCCGGCACTCCAGGATTCTGAGTCTTGGCAACAAACTCAGGGACGAACCTGAACGTTACCTCCCCCCATCCCCTTGAATGGGCGATGTCGTACGAGAGACCATGAAGTTCACTAACCCGCTTGGCCGAAGCCAAGGCGAGTAGGAAAGCCGTCTTCCAAGACAGGTGGCGATCGAAGGCCTGGCGTAATGGCTCGAAGGGAGGTCTCTTAAAAGACCTGAGGACTCGAACCACTTTCCAAGGAGGGGGTCTCACTTCCGACTGGGGGCAGGTAAGCTCATAGCTACATATGAGTAAAGAGAGTTCTAGCGATGAAGAAATATCCACGCCCTTCAATCTGAAGGCCAAGCTTAAGGCTGAGCGATAGCCTTTCACTGCCGAGACAGAAAGGCGCATTTCTTCCCGCAGATAAACGAGGAAGTCCGCTATTGCTGGAATAGTGGCATCGAGTGGAGAGATACCCCTTTCACGACACCAACCACAAAAGACTCTCCACTTTGCTTGGTAGACTTCCTCAGAGGACCTTCGCAGGTGCCGAGACATTCTCTCTGCAACCTGTTGCGAAAAGCCTCTCTCCGCGAGGAGACGCTGGATAGTCTCCAGGCGTGAAGCCGAAGCGAGGCTACGGCCCTGTGAGGGACGCCAGAGTGGGGTTGTCTGAGAAGCTCGTGTCGTGGAGGAAGCTCCCTCGGGAGTTCCGTCAGGAGCTGCAGAAGGTCCGGAAACCATTCCGCGTGATGCCATAGCGGAGCTACCAGAGTCATCGAACAGTTGACCGATAGTCTGGTACTGTTGAGCACCCTTCTCATCAGACAGAACGGTGGGAAGGCATACACGTCGATGTTGTCCCACCGTTGCTGGAAAGCATCTTGCCAGAGTGCCTTGGGGTCCGGGACTGGGGAGCAGTACAGGGGCAGCTTGAAGTTCAAGGCTGTCGCGAACAAGTCCACAGTTGGGGAACCCCACAAAGTCAGGACTTTGTTGGCTATCTGAGGATCCAAAGACCACTCGGTACTCACTATCTGCGAGGCCCTGCTCAGACTGTCGGCGAGCACATTCCTCTTGCCAGGAATGAAGCGAGCTGATAGTGTTATCGAGTGGGTTTCGGTCCACCTCAGAGTCTCTACTGCAAGATGGGATAGCTGTTGCGAAAAAGTGCCTCCCTGCTTGTTGATATAAGCCACTACCGTGGTGTTGTCGCTCATCACCACCACGGATTGACCCGCCAGGGACCGTTGGAACTGCTGAAGAGCCAGAAAGACGGCCTTCAATTCTAGCAGGTTGATGTGTAGGCACTTTTCTGATTCTGACCAAAGGCCTGAGGCCCTCCGGTTCAGAACGTGCGCCCCCCACCCTTCTTTTGACGCGTCCGAAAACAGAGTCAATTCCGGGGGGAGGACGAGAAGACTCACTCCCTTCCACAGGTTCTCGTCGACCAGCCACCACCGCAAGTCCGTACGTTCCAGAGACCCCATTGGGATCAGAATGTCCGGGGAATCGGATCCTTGATTCCACCGGGACTTGAGCCGCCATTGAAGGGATCTCATCCTGAGGCGGCTGTTTGGACAGACGGGCCAGGGAGGATAGGTGACCTAAGAGACGCAACCACAACTGGGCGGGGAGTTCTTCTCGCCTGAGGAAGGGTTCCGCCACCCTCCTCAGTCTTGCTATCCGGTCGTCTGATGGAAAGGCTTTGTGGAGATTGGTGTCTATTAGCATGCCTAGATAAACCAGTCGTTGGGACGGCTGCAGAGAGGACTTCTCGAGGTTTACCATGATCCCCAGATCCTGGAAAAGATCCAGAAGCCTGTCTTGGTGCCGAAGAAGGGTCGACTCCGAGTCTGCTAGGACCAGCCAATCGTCCAGATAACGAAGGAGACGAATGCCGTTCCTGTGCGCCCAAGATGAAATCAGGGTGAACACTCTGGTGAACACCTGAGGAGCTGTGGAGAGACCAAAACACAGCACCTTGAACTGGTAGATCTTGTTGTCTAGGCAAAATCTCAGGTACTTCCTGGAAGACGGATGGATTGGGATCTGGAAGTACGCGTCCTTTAGATCCAGTGTGCACATGAAGTCTTGTGGTCTCACCGCAAGTCTGACCGTGTCTGCTGTCTCCATGCTGAACCGGGTTTGCTTGACAAACCTGTTCAGAGCTGAGAGATCGATGACGGGTCTCCAGCCTCCAGTAGCCTTCTCTACAAGAAAGAGTCGACTGAAGAAGCCTGGGGAGCCGTCCACGACCTCCTGGAGAGCACCCTTCTCGAGCATGGTCTCGACTTCGGCCTGGAGGGCCAGCCCCTTTGTCGATCCCGTGGCATAGGAGCTCAACGACACTGGATTCGCTGTCAGGGGAGGTTGAGATGTTGTGAACGGGATGTGATAGCCTTGGCCGATCACTGAGACCGTCCAAGCATCGGCCCCGTGTTGCTGCCACCTGCGGACGCAACGCTGAAGGCATCCCCCCACAGGTGGACACGCAGAGGGACTGCCACCCCTAGGGCTTGACCTTAGCTGGAAAGGGCTGGGGCTTAGACACCACCTTCTTAACTGCCGGTGCCTGCTTGGGAGCCTTACGAGGCTGTTGCTGCTGTTGTGGCGGGGCTGGAGGCTTATAGAGGCGAGTTGTAAGGGCCCTATGGAGGAGGGAGTCCGTGCTGGATTTCCTCCACCTCTCAGCCGTTTGCTCCATGTCTTGAGGCTCAAACAGGTTCTCCCCCAGAAGGGAAGCATGTCGGAGCCTACACACATCCACAGCGGGGACCTTCGGATGGAATCTCTCGGACACAGCATCGCGACGCTTTAACACCGAGTTGGCCCACAGGGTGGTAACCTGGTGCGCCAAAAACTCTATGGAGCGGGTGCCCGAGAGCAAGAAGGTCTCCAGGGCCTTCCTATTGGTCTCCTTGGACAAGTCCTCCGATCGCAATAGGATGCCCAGAGATCCTAGCCAAAAGTCCAGCCACGAAGTGGCCTGCATGGCACACTTAGCGACCTTCTCGTGGCTAAGGATCTCTGCCGCCGAGAACGACACCTGCCAGGCAGAGAGCTTCTCAAGGGGAACTCCCTTCGCCAGCTCCTCCACAGAGTGATGGAGAGGAAGAGCGAGGTTGTGCTCACCCAGGATCTCGAAATACCTCCTCTGCTGAAGACGGGGAGGAGGGATGAGCTTGTTCCCGGCAGTGGAACGACTGGAGGAGGCAAGAATCGCGAGCTGAGCGTTGGCCCTAGCTCTAGCACTCTTCAGACCCCGAGACCAGGGCAGAGCCGCACTGGTCTTAGGGGCCTTCCGAACGTCAAACACTTCATCCAAGATCGTGTCTTTGCCTTCACGGGGGGCGATGACTGGATCCATAAGCCCGTTAAGTTGCCTTATCAGGCTTAGGACCTGCCAGAAGGCATGTTCGGATTCTTGCTGTTCTCCTCCCGCGGGCTGGCAGCTAAGTCTCCTGCCCCAGGGATCTCTTCCTGGGGTGACACGTGGACATTCCCCCGGGTAGTCGTGGGTTCCTGACGAATCCTTGCAGAGGATTTAGGGACGGTCTTGGAGTCCTTGGATTCCCTCCTGGGAGGGATACAGGATCCCAACAACGAGGTTCGAGGGGCCCCTTCCTCACGAGATGATTCTCCTGCATGAAGCGAAGTCTCCCCCCTTGGTGCCGAGGGGAAGACTACCGCCCCACTGGACTCACCTGAGGACGGAAAGGCCTCGTCCACGGGAGAAGGAGAAAGCACTCGTGTAGGAGAAGGGACCTTCGCGACCGACCTCTTGGGAACCAACTTCGCCCTGGGGGAAGTCACCACGAAGTCCACTCCTATCTTTCTCTTCAGCGTAGGAGAGACAGCCGTTGGTTTGTTACCCTGGTCGGCGAGTGCTGGTTTCATAACCCTCACTAACGCCCGTGCCAGAGGACCAAACCAAGTCTGTTGCTCCAAAGACACAGAGTCCGAAATCCTCGCTAAAGGGAAAGGGATCAGGCGATCCTTTGGAGTGGACACCACGGTACCTGCCTGAAAAGAAGGTGGGGAAGAATGATGTACTACCCTCTCCTCGTCCTGTACTACCAACCTGTGTTTGGGTGGAGGTGATCCTGAGTGCCGTCTAGGAGCACGCGTTCCTGCTGCTACCACCGGCTGCAGAATTCGCCACGAACGATGGTCGTGCGAGGGCGAATGGTCACGCGAGAGCGCGGGCGCCCAGGCGAGCGGTCGCGCAGGTGAATGATCGCGCGGGCGCGCAGGGGAACGATCGCGCGGGCGCGCAGGCGAACGATCGCGCGGGCGCGCAGGCGAACGATCGCGCGGGCGCGCAGGCGAACGATCGCGCGGGCGCGCGGGCGCGCAGGCGAACGATCGCGCGGGCGCGCAGGCGAGCGGTCGTGCGGGCGCGCAGGCGAGTGGGCGCGAGGGTGGGCAGGTGAATGAACGCGTGTCCGAGGCGGCGAACACAAGCGTTGGCGCGACGGCGAGGAAACGCGCTGCCGCTGGGGTGAGGAAGACCGCTGGCGATGTAGATCCACAGGCGATCGATGATGAGCTGGTGAGCGCTGACGCGCAGGTTGGCGATGGCGCGTTGTGGCATGGCGACGCGTTGGCGAGCGATGGCGAGCAGCATGCGCAGGTGAGCGATCGCGCGATGGCGAGCTAGTAGCTGGCGAACCATGTTCCTTCAGAAGCGTTGGAGAACGTTGGCGCGCCGGCTGTAACACACGCAGGCGGTCCGGAGATCGCCGAGAGACAGGTGATCGCAGACGCGTAGAACGCTGTTGAATAGGCGGTAGTAAAATCGCCTGTGCGCGCTGACGAGCAGGTGAACGCTGGCGCGTAGGCGATCGTTGACGCGTGGGAGAACGCTGGTAAATAGGCGATACCAAAACCGCCTGTGCGCGCTGGCGAGCAGGTGAACGCTGGCGAGCAGGTGATCGCTGGCGCGTAGGTGATCGCTGGCGAGCAGGAGATCGCTGGCGAGCAGAAGGTCGACGCGTGTCCTGTGAAAGGACAGGTGGCGCGGCGAGGACAGGTGGCGCGGCGCGTTCACGAGCAGGAACTGGAAGATCGCTGGCGCGTTGGCGAACATGTGCTTTTGACACACGCGCAGAACGATGTTGCGTAGCCACAGGATCAGACAGATGGTGAGCAGGAAGCTCAGCAGGAACTGTAGGATGGTCAGAGACCGCAGGGTGATGGTCCTCGAATGAGCGCTGACGCTCAGAAGAGAGCTGACGAGCAGGAGAGCGCTGGCGAGGAGGGCGAACATCAGGAGAGCGCCGACGAGCAGGAGAGTCTTGACGAGCAGGAGATCGCCGACGAGCAGGAGAGCGCTGACGATCAGGAGAGCGCTGGCGAGCAGGAGAGAGCTGACGAGCAGGAGAGCGCCTGTGCGCTAGCACTGCTCGTGGAAGGGAAGGATCCCTTAGCCCCGAAGGGACCGTTGCCCGTCGGGTGACGAGTTCTCCAGAAGGCGAAGATCTGGCAGGAGTTGGTGAACGGTCTGCAGAGAGGTCCAAGGAAGACGGAGCTGTAGGTTGAGGCTGACGAGGAGAGTCCCCCTTGGAGGAAGAAGACCCAAAAAGGCGCCTCTTAACCCCCTTGTAAGGGGAAGGAAGGCCCTTGCGGCGTAGCGGATGGCGAGCCTTACGGCGGAGGCGGCCTCGGGGAAGATCGTCGGGACCATTGGTCCTCCGAAGGGGAGTCTCCGTCAAAGCACTTCCCTCAGAAGGAAGCTGAGCAGCAGCAGAGACCGAAGGACTCACTTCCCCCTTCGAAGGATGTACGGAAGGGGGAGGAGAGCCCTTAGCACCATCATCCGCAACAGCACCTGCGGAGGATTGCCCAGCCACGTCGGAGGCCTCTGTCACCACGACGTCGACAATAGACAGAGGGTCTACCTCTGCTACCGCCGGCGACTGCTTAACAGCGGCCCCCAACGAGACAAGGTCAATAAAGGCGACCCTGGAGGGAAAGCCCTTAAGCCCCAGGGACGACCAAATCTGCAAAAGATCATCATTGGTTAAGGCATTATCAATAACCTCCCCCGGAGGAGGAGGGGGAACCGCCTCGCTATGGGAGGCGACGCCCTCTCCCCCCACCCAAGGTCGGGAAACAGAACTAGGGCCTGCGCTACCACTCGGCCAACTCTCCTTAGGAGACGGACGAGGGGGAGCTTCGGAGGAGGTTTGGGCGGCGGAAGAAGAGTCCCGAGAACCTTCCTCCTTCAAGGCTAACCCCGAAGGAGAACGGTCTCTCCTGGACTTCTTCTTACGCTGACGGCCAAACCTCTCCCACTGGGAGGCAGACCACTCCCTCCACTCACGGCACATGTTCTCCTGGTTACACCGTCGGCCCCGACATTGAGGGCAAAGGGTGTGCGGGTCCGTAGTTACGTTCAACATGAAAGTCCCACAAGGACGACCGGCAACTCCAGGGCATGTACGCATTGTAAAGTAATAATAATGAAGGTCAACTTCCAACCAACACACACGCTGTAAAGAGAAAGCAGAAAATTAAAGGCTGTCACGAGGACGATGAGCAGACACGTCTGATCACCGCCGAGCCAAAAGTGAAGTGAAGCAAGTCACCGGTGTGTGGAGGGGGGAGGGGTAGCAAGCTACCCTTCCCCACCCCCCGCTAACTAGCACGGGGGTAATTAACCCTACTGAAGGCATGGATCTCACTGACCCTTTTAGCCGAAACCAAGCACACTAAGAAAAGCGTCTTGAGGGTGAGATCCTTCAGGGAGGCTGAATGTAATGGCTCAAACCTGTCGGACATTAGGAACCTTAGGACCACGTCTAAGTTCCATCCAGGAGTTGCCATACGACTCTCCTTAGAGGTCTCGAAGGACTTAAGGAGATCTTGGAGATCTTTATTATTGGACAGATCTAAGCCTCTATGTCTGAACACAGAAGCCAACATGCTCCTGTAGCCCTTAATAGTGGGAGCAGAGAGGGAGCGAACATTTCTCAGATGTAGGAGAAAATCTGCAATTTGGGCTACAGAGGTACTGGAAGAGGAAATGGATGATGACTTGCACCAGTCTCTAAAGACTTCCCACTTCGACTGGTATGCCTTGATGGTAGAAGCTCTCCTAGCTCTCGCAATCGCTCTGGCTGCCTCCTTCGAAAATCCTCGAGCTCTTGAGAGTCTTTCGATAGTCTGAAGGCAGTCAGACGAAGCGCAGGGAGGCTTTGATGAAGACTCCTTACGTGGGGCTGCCGTAAGAGATCCATCCTTAAAGGTAGACTCCTTGGAACGTCTACCAGCCATTGAAGTACCTCTGTGAACCACTCTCTCGCGGGCCAGAGTGGAGCAACCAATGTCAACCTGGTCCCTTCGTGAGAGGTGAACTTCTGCAGCACCTTGTTTAGGATCTTGAAAGGTGGAAAGGCATAATCGTCCAGGTGAGACCAGTCCAGCAGGAAAGCGTCTATGTGGGCTGCCTCTGGATCTGGAACTGGAAAGCAGTAAGTTGAGAGCCTCTTTGTCAGAGAAGTCGCAAAAAGATCTATGGTGGGTTGACCCCATGTCATCCATAGCTTCTCGCACACAGTCTTATGCAACGTCCACTCCATGGAGATGACTTGTCCTCTTCTGCTGAGGCCGTCCGCCAAGACATTCATTTTCCTTGCACAAATCTCGCCAAAGGAGAGATGTTACTTGCCTTAAATGGAGTTCCTTCTGATCCGTGGATCAAAGACCCGAGCATTCCAGACTGTCCAGTGGAGCTCCCTAACCCAAATCCGATGCATCTGAAAACAACACATGGTTTGGGTTCTTGATCGCAAGAGAAAGACCTTCTCGAAGTCTGATGTTGCTGTCCCACCAAGTCAGACATGTCTAGACTGAGTTGGAGATTGGGAAAGAGATACTCTCTAAGCCCTTCTCCTTGTTCCAATGGTTTAAGTGAAATTGGAGAGGGCATAGGTTGAGTCTCCCCAGAGAGATAAACTACTCCAGCGATGAAAGAGTTCCCACGAGGCTAGTTCAAACTCTTACAGAGCAACTGTTTTTCTCTTGCAAGTGAAGGACTTTTAACAGAGCTTGTTCCATTCTTGCGGGAGACGAGAAGGCCCGAAAAATCCGACACTGTATCTCCATTCCCAAATAAAGAATAGTCTGGGATGGGGTACTGTAAGTTACGACTTCTCTACGTTCACTATGAGACCTAGCTCCTTGGTTAGGTCTAATGTCCATTAGAGGCTCTCCAGACAGCGATATAATGACGACGCCCTGATTAGCTAGTCGTCAAAATAAAGGGAGGCTCTGAATCCTCAAAAAAAATGTAGAAAGCTTGCTACATTTTGCAAGGGCCTTGTAAAAACAAGAGGAGCAGGAATGAGGTCGAAGTACAGTGCTCGACATTGGTACATTACTTTCCCGTCCACAAACCTCAGATGTTGTTGAAAGTTTGGATGAATCGGGATGTGGAAGTATGCATCCTGAAGGTCGAGAGAGACCATCCAGTCGCCTTCCCTTAATGCTGCCAAGACAGATTTGGTAGTCTTCATCGTGAAGTTTGTCTTGACAATGAACACATTGAGCGCACTTACATCTTAAGTACTCCTGCAGTGAACGTGGCTGCCAGATCATTGGAGCCATCCCTGATAGCCTTGTTCCTGCAGAGAACGTGGCTGTCAGATCATTGGAGCCATCCCTGATAGCCTTGTTCATGCATGACATAATTGTACAGCAAAACTTCAAACGCTCGAAAAACTCCTAACAGGAGATGGTCTAGCTCTGAAGCCGACCATAAAATCTTGGAGCGTCTCATGGCCAGGCGACGGGGAGAGTCTATGAGGCTTGAGAAGTCTCCCTGGGCAGAGGCAGGAACTCCCAAGCCGAGAACTTCTCCCGTGTCAACCAGACGCTCGCTCTATAAGCCAGTTTAAAAGGAGGGAAAGCAAAGGCTGTCTCCCCCAAACTCCTCCTGGTGATCAACCAGTCGCCTAGCAAACGTAAAGCTCTCTTAGAAGAGCGAGAGAGCACTAGCTTAAAAAACAACGGCTTCGAAGTAGCTAGGCCTAGTGTAAACTCTGACGAAGGCGAACGAGGAGCAGCAGTTACAAAATGGTCCGGACAAAGATCCTTAAAAATCAGCATGATTTTTTTAAAGTCCATAGAGGGCTGAGCAGCTTTAGGCTCCTCTCCGTCTGACAAAGTCCCCAAAGGAATATCAGTAGGAGGGGGATCAGCAACTTCCTCATCTGAAGGAACCTCGTCCGACAATTGCCGAGTCTCATGAAAAGGAGAGACCTGCCGCGGTGGCAATGCTTGACAGGCAAAGTCCACACGCAAAGGAGCAGCAGTAGCAGTCAAGGAAGCGACGTCAAGTCGCTGCTGAAAGGACTGACCAGCAACAACAACAGGAGTTGATGGACGCTCGACGTCAAGTCGAGACTGCCTTGACTGCCTAGACTGAGCAGTCAAAACAACCCTTGACTGCGGTGCTTGACGCTCAACGTCAAAACAAGGCAACTGAGCTGGTTGGCGAACGTCCTGAACGTCAACACTAGACTGCGGCAGCGGCTGAACGTCAACACGAGGCTGCGGCAGCGGCTGAAAGTCAACACGGGACTGCAGCCAGTGAGGATCCAAGTCACGTGACTGACGTGACAAACTACCGACATCACGTTTCATAACGTCAAAAGGACGAGTAAATGCTCGTTTGGGCGGCTGACGGCCAGAGTCTCGTTTAGCGTAACGGCGACTCGAAAGCGAAGGTTCATCGTGAACCTGCTCAACGTCATACTTCTCCATAAGGGAGGCAAGCTTAGTCTGCATGTCCTGCAGGACAACCCATTTAGGATCAACGGGAGTCGGAACGGGCCGAGACGACGGTAACGTCTCTGTTGGCAAAACATTGCCTTTACCGCGACCCTCGGACCCCGTGTTACGCTTGCGTTTAATAGGCGAACAGTCTTCCGACGACTGCAAAGGGTCAGAGCTGTCCCCATGGCTACAGCCAGGACGCTGGACCTGTCCTGAAGGGACTGACTTTCGCTTAAAGGGTCTAGAAACCTTGCGCCAAGGTTTCTTTTGCGAAAAGTCTTCGGATGACGAGGAGAAACTTCGTCTCTCCTGTCTTATGGTAAGGACGTGCTTGTCGAGCAACGTCTGATACCTTTGAGGGAACGTCTGTTCGTTGGTTTACACTCCTCACTCCTTTAGGTCCTACGACATTCCTTCTCCCTGGTGCATGGGAGCCTGAAAGAGGTCTTGGACTAGGCAAGTGACAAGCACGAACAAACGAACCCTCCGCAACACAGCACATGTTTTCTAGCACTCACTTCACTGATATCGTATTTTTCAATAATTTCACATTAGGCATGAATAAAACTGATATCTACCTGAAGCACGCAATTCTCCCTTACATCAAAAGGTTATAATTGCGTAATGAGTCATATAATGTAAGCACATTAGTACAAAATAAAACACACATGCAAAAATCAAAAAAACATATACATATATATCGAATAAAACGGAAATATATAAAGTTAAAAAGGATCAGTGACTGGGGAGGAGACTAAACTCTAGTTCACTAAAGACTACGTTTTCAATCTCTCACCGTACAGTGCCTTGGGACGAGAATAAAAACTAAAAACGTTTTATCCTTTCTCCCCGTACAGAGACTTGGGACGAGAGTAAAAAACTGAATCGAGAACAACGTTACTCGCTCCCAAACTCCTTACTTGGGACGAGAATAAAGATCGGATCGTTCTCTCTTTCTCTCTCTCTCTCCGTCTCTCTCTCTCTCTCTCTCTTGTCACACACAAGAGAAATGCCCACTCACCCTTCGTCAATAAACAGGTTATTTGACCAAAGGAAAAAACTGAAAGGACTAAGAAATTGAAAATTAACAAGTTCCTTTAAATTAGTATTTAAAACACTTCAGTTTGAAAGAAGAATGAACAGAACGTCAAAATCGATTTACTCTATCTGCAAAGTGAAACCGTGATTCTCTCTTTCTCTATCGTAACGATAGAGCGCAAACTGCGTAGCATAAATAAACCAAACGTTAGTTCATCTTTGAAAAAACAGCACGAAGACTATTCAAAGAATATATTTCTTAAAATATTTTCTAAAAAATATTCATTTCATAACTCTTACAGAGCAAATGATTTAACTTAACGAAAATAAAAGTTGAATGGGTTCAACGTTGTTTAACTTCGGTTTCCAAGTTAGGACCGCCTACATCTCGGACTAGGGGAGGAATAGGTAAAGGCCGCATATAAACAAAACAAAATTTATCTTGATGTTTAGTATAAATGGAAAGCTAATCGAAGAGGCCTAATAAAGGCGGGGGAGATATAAAATATATAGAGGAAAATCTATAATTATCAACAATAATTTATAACGTGATAAAATAATTACTAAAAGCCTTAAACACACTTCCGTACACTGAGGGAAGGGTCGGCCATCTTTACTCTATGGAAAAACCAGAGATAAAAAAGCAAGGGCAAAACACCTTTCCTCTCCTTTCAAAAGCATTTCTTTTGAAGATAGTATTGAATAATCCAACACGGCGAAAGCTATAAAACCAAAACCAAGTACTTCACCAATTCGGTAGAAAACTCGAGGTCATAAAGCGAGTGGAATCAACTTGTCGATGGAACCGACAGAGAAGAACTGAGGCTGTTTACATGTATATGCGGTATCTGACCGATAGTCGGTGCTGGTGGGCACACCCGCAACCTTCATGGCGATCGCTCGCGAGTTTTTGGGAATCTGTCGAGCCGTCGGAGACGTCAGCTATTATATATTCACCGGCTAAGTTTAATATTTAAAATATGGACATCAATAAACCTAAACTTTTTCCCCTAACCTAACCTACAAGCCGTGTCCTTACCTTCTTACCTAACAGGGGGCTAACGGCCCCCTGCGACCCCTATTACACTGCCCTATTCTAAATTAGACATAATAATACATACAAGTGGCCGCTATCATACATACACCCCTTAAATTGAAATACAGTAATACAATTAAATACATAAAATGCTCCAAACTTTCTGTGAGCAAACGTTACAACTCACGCTCGCGCCACCCTAAGGTTGTCGAGTACAGGACAGCAAATGAAGACGGTTTAATTTAGGGTCAATAAGAGAATGGAAAATTAGTCAGGTGTAACAGTACATCAACTGATAACGTTTAAACCAATTCTTAATCAAACCTACGTCCGGCTGTGTCGAACAATACCCCAAGGGGGCTAAGATCATTGGCTTAAAGAAACATGCTATAGGCTTCTGTCCGGGAGTAGGATAATGCTCAAAATATTGCTACAAGGCCTAAGCTGGGGTTAGTCGGGGTACGAACACATATTTACCCTATTGTTATTACTATAGTTTAGGACAGAAGCTTTTCTTAATGGAAAAAGAAGTTTTGATTATTTGCAGTGGAAATAAAGGTCAAATTCATTAAAGGCAAACTATATACTGAAGGAAAAACTGTTTTTTTATATAGAAATATTGTCCTGTCCTAAACTATAATTTTACCTCCTATTCGTTCACTAGGCTACTCTGTACCCATACACATTAGACAGTGACCTTAGTAACAGTTAAATGGCTAACTTTGATCCACATACACTCTTTAGACGTTATATTTCATACATTTATATAAGATTAATAAGTCCCAATAATTTAAATAACCACAAGATATAATTATAAGGTGATCATATAGACGTCCAACACAAGTGCCCAGTATACCATGGGTAATTGCTTCATTCAAGCAAGTAACCTATTATATGATGACAGAAATGCCTTTAATATACTATTAATATATCAAACAAGTATCAAGAGAGCAATGAAACTTACTATAGATTCTGGCAGATTCGAAATACGATGACATTTTACTTAAAAAGATATTTATTTATGAAATTTCAGACTTCAGTTTTCGAAGTCTCCCATAACCCGTTTTCTCATTCAAAGAAAACGGGTTATGGGAGACTTCGATAAAACTACAGTCAACATTTTAATGCCTAAATTCAGATTTTCAACTGATTTAAACTAAGAAATTATATAAAACCTGTTGAATATAATATAAAAATATCCTAATTCTACCTATCATTAAATATTTAAGCTTTATGAAATACGGCTGATTTTGAGATTCTAAAGTGACAGAATTATCTACTTTCCTTTAAATCATTAGAAAAAGATCCCATATAACATTAGAAACTATATTATAAATAATTCAACACTAAATAGATAAAATAACACTTATATACTAGAATTATCAATAAATACGAAATATCACTTCTGTACTTCGGCTAGATTTAGCAAAAGTTACCAACAGAAAATTTTCTTAAAGTAAGAATAAAAGTCTTATACCAAGAGTTTGCAACATTGCATACACAAAACAACATTGAATTTTTAGAAAATTATATATTTCTCATATTAAATTTCTTTGCATTATCTGATAGGCCTATTTGTGTCCAAGGAATTTGAAGTTTGTTGGAGTTTTATACTGGAATACAGATTATCCAGACACATAAAGAGAAATAGGGAGTGAGTGAGGGATTTAGATATATGACATGACCTAGCATTTCAGCTAGGATGGTGTATGGTAAAAGATGTGACTTAAAGTAACTGGTAGAGAAGAAACAGCTAATTTTAGACAAATTAGAGACTGTGGTTCAAGTATTTATCATTGAACATACGAAGAACTGAAAGATCGAAAACTGTGGAGACCAACACACGAGAAAAGGGTGAAAAGTTCAGCGAAACAGGAAGATTTAATCAGAGCATTTTGAAGTGGTCTGGTCATGTGGAATGAATGGGTGAAAACAGACTTATTATCTGGATATTCTTGGATGTAGGAGTAGAGGCGTTTGAAAGTATGAAATGTATGTGGAATACATGGACATAAATTAAGGATTTATTACATAAGCAATGGATATAGTTTTAGAATTTATTAGGGGATTAGGGGAGTGTTGGGCATATAGGAAATAGAAAATAACAATTGAAAGATCTTTGTGTGTATTGGATTTCGTACAAAGGCAATTGGCTGGTTTGGTATAAAAGAGGACATCAGAAAAGGTTTATCTTATTATATGTGTTTTACCTCCAATTCTTCCCATCAAAAGGCTTGCTGTTCAGGTGGCTTCTAGCTCTTCTTTGAAAAAAAGAAATAGAAAAAAATTCATTAGCATTTACAAACACTTTGGTGCATTACGAATGCAGTTACTGATAGTAAACTGGATGAAGAAGTTTTCTTTTCCATGGATCATGGGACAATCCCCCCCTCCCCCCACCCCACAACCATTGCCTCTTCATTATAACCTGTTTAAGAATAAACGAGTTCGCCTCACGGCTAAGCTGGGCTCCGCCAGGACTTGCCCTAGGAGAGACCCAACCCCCCTCCTCCCTCCCTGGCACGTTCCTTTATTGGCTAACATCCTGCAGACTGAAGATGAAAGTTTCCTATAAAGTCTTGGAGTTCTTTGCCTCCTCTTCTTCTCAAAGGAGACAAGTAATCATTTTCTTTTAAAATCAGAGCCGTTTTCTCCTTATTATTATTATTATTATTATTATTATTATTATTATTATTATTATTATTATTATTATTATTAGCTGAGTTAGAGTTCTCTTGCTTGAAGGTACACTCGGGCACACTATTCTATCTAATTTCTCTTCCTCTTGTTTTGTTAAAGTTTTTATAGTTTATAAATGGAAGATTTGGGTTAATGATACTGTTCTTAAAATATTTTATTTTTCCTTGTTTCCTTTCCTCACTGGGCTATTTTCCCTGTTGGAGCTCCTGGGCTTATAGCATCCTGCTTTTCCAACTAGGGTTGTAGCTTAGCAAGTAATAATAATAATAATAATAATAATAATAATAATAATAATAATAATAATAATAATAATAATGTTCCTTCTTTTATTTTGTTTTGCCTCTTTAGTTTTCTTTGTGTTTATTACATAGTATAGTCTTCTATAAAACCAATTTCTGGGCTTGAATACGATGTTTTTGTCCTTTTAAGTTTTCTAGTAGTATCTCTCTCTCTCTCTCTCTCTCTCTCTCTCTCTCTCTCTCTCTCTCTCTCTCTCTCTCTCTCTCTCTCTCGTCTCTCTCTCTCTCTCTCTCTCTCTCTCTCTCTCTGATCTTGAATAGGTTACCCTTGAAGTTGAAGGTTACTGCGTGCAGTAGAGGGAAACTGGTCCGTGGATGTCCTTTCTTTCCTAGTCTCCATGCGAAGCTTTTAATGTACCACGCATGATTTAACAGTGACTGAATTGATCGAAATAAATCTTTCAGTTATTAATATACAGCTGAATTATGTATTGTTTGTATTGATGAAATAATGTTATGTAAGACAGTGAATGAAGAAAAGTAAAAGTATTTCTGCTGTTATCCTGAAAACTATCTGCAGGGCGATCTGTCCGAGGAGAAGCTGTCTTCGATGTCTGGACGCCACTGAGACGTTGTTGTCTATTCATTACACACACACACACACACACACACTCACACACACACACACTCAGTCACACATATATATATATATATATATATATATTAATTTAATTTGATGGCTGCTTTTCCGATCCCATACAGCAGGGGAACCCCACTCTCTACAGGACCTCCACTGTCGTTTTACATTGTTCGTTCAGAGTATTTAACGTTTCATATCGCGTATTGTTCATTTACTGTTAAATCGTCACTGTTGTATGACTGTTGAAATAAGAAAAGTCTTCAGTTTTTCTTGAAAGCCTTAATGTGTTCAATCATTCGAATGTTTTGTGGGAGCTTATTATATAGTCTGGGGGCAGCATATTTAAAGACTCTGGAGCCTAAAGTACACATATATCTAGGTTCCAGCAGTTTGAAGCCATCTGTAACTATTCTCGTGTCGACACGATTTGTTGGCTGCGTAATATGTAGAAATTCTCTTAAGTATTTTGGACGACCGGTTCTGATAACTTG